>NC_134484.1:427299620-427334620 GCF_040206685.1 Ascaphus truei | reverse complement strand
AATGTGTCTGTTACACAGATTACAGTCAAGACAGGAAAGTTTAAGCCCCCCTCCCCCTAATGTGTCTGTTAAACTTCCCTGCCGTGACTGTAATCTGTGTAAAGCCCCCTCCCCCTAATGTGTCTGTTTAATCTCCCTGGCCTGTGTTTCTGTGAGTGCAGTGTATGTAAATGTGAGGAGGGGGATTCCGTGTAAATATAATGCAGCGCCTCACTGCCAATGGCCCACCCCGTGAGGCCTAACCACCCACACCCACTACCCACGGCCCCTCCGCTGCTGCAAAACAGAGACAAAAATTAAAACATCCAAAGTAATGTCCCCTAACCCCTCAATCACCATAGCGGTTATTAACCGCTACAGTCATTAAGGGGTTAACCCACCCTCACCCACCACTCGGGACTCCTACATACCCTCCCACACTAACACCCCACCCCGTGAGGCCTAACCACCCTCACCCACTACCCACACACAAGGGAGGCCTACCCAAATACCCCCCCACCCTCAGTACCCACAATAAAAACAATAGTGACCCACAATAAGCATCATTATATTTATTAAATACATTACCCACCCCCAGTGCCCCTCCATAAATACAAGATTTATCCTTTTACAAACAGGGTTCATAACGCAGCCCCACGCGAGTCCCCGGTGGGCTGGCGGGGCACCTGACCGACCTACAGGGTACCAGCAGCCCTTTCAATCAGGGCCGTGGGAACCATATGACGAAAATGTGACGTCATAGGCCTTTAAAAGCCTATGTCGTCTTATTTTGAAGCCAGACGCTGAGGAGGAAGGACCTCCTACAGAAGAAGGCCAGGGCGTGGCCGAAGACGGAAAGAAGACCCCGCCCGGAAGAAGTTAGAAGAAAGAAGAATACAGATGAAGATGGATTACAAGTAGAAGACCCGTGGATTGATTTGGATTTTTAGTGTAATGTTTATTTTTTTATGGTTTATTATTTTATGGGTTCCTGTGCCTGGTGGATTGGTTCGTGAGTAAGCTGCGCAACGGGAGTCGGTGGGGCCAAGTAATGGTAAGTGAACTAAAGAAATATATTTTATTTAACTGTTAATTTTTTTAAAAGCTTTTTTAACATGTGTATTTTTTTTTGTGGTATATCATTTCTTGCAACTGTATGTATTGTGACAAACGGCTTACTCCGGGGCTCCGTCGTTTGTCCGGGACTGTTTAGAACACGGTCTTTTAGGGTAGGTTAAATGATGAGGCGTCACGTACTGTTCCTTTAAACAGGCTATGCCTGGTTTATTCAGTCCCAGGCACTGAGACTGCCACAGTGCATACAACAGAAAACAGATCAAAACAAAAGCTGCTCACCTGAGCGATAACTTAACTTAGATATCCCTGACTCAGGGTTGGAAGTGGCTTTTCCACTTCCAACAACAAAACACGGTACTTTTGCAGTCTTACACAAATGAACAGAAAGATTGAACCTGTTTGGGGAAGAGGCTTCTCCCCTCTGTAGTTCAGCAGCCTTCCAGCCTCCTGGCTCTTGTGGGGAGACCAGAGCAAACAGGAAATCAGTCTTTCATACCTGATTCCTAATTAGCATGACAGGTGACAGAAATCAGGCAGCAGACAAACTCTGGTCTGGATCTCTCATCCCTCAGTTCCAGCGCTTGCCAAACTGTGGGATGGAGTGTATGTATTATAAGGCTGCACTCCCAGGCCAAACAGGATAGAAACTGTCTAGTATCCTGGGAGCCCTATATACGGAATTTATTACCATCCCCTGGTTTCTGTCACATATCCTCCCCCCCAGCTCAGACCTCGAGGGATGAGCGACCATGGATATTAGGGAGTGCATCCTTGACAACCCGTCAGCATTGCCATGTTTGTGCCCTGACCTGTGTTCCACAGAAAAATTAAAGGGTTGTAGGCTTAGGAACCACCTGGTCACTCTAGCATTCTTTTCCCTGTTTTGACACATCCAGGTAAGGGGTGCATGATCTGTGACCAACCGGAATTTTCTCCCCAACAGGTAGTATTTGAGCGTCTCTACAGCCCACTTTATTGCGAGACACTCTTTCTCTACTATGGAGTAATTTTTCTCCTGGGGATTTAGTTTCCTACTTAAATAAAGGATGGGGTGCTCCTCACCTTGAGACTCCTGGGAGAGTACCGCCCCCAGCCCTACCTCAGATGCGTCGGTTTGGACTACGAACTCTTTGGAGAAGTCAGGTGTGACCAACACTGGTTGGGCACAGAGAGCTTCTTTCAGGCTTCTAAAGGCCTGTTCGGTTTCGGGGGACCACTTTACCATTAGCGGTCCTCTTGCTTTTGTGAGGTCAGTTAGTGGGGTTGCCTTAGTTGCAAAATTGGGAATAAACCTTCTATAGTACCCAATTAACCCCAAAAAGGTCCTTACTTGTTTTTTTGTAACTGGCCTTGGCCAATTTTGTATCGCCTCCACTTTGAGTGTTTGGGGTTTGAGTAAACCTCTGCCAATAGAATATCCCAGATACTTGGCCTCCTCCAGACCAATAGTGCATTTAGCGGGGTTAGCAGTTAGTCCAGCAGACCGGACTGCGTCAAGCACAGCTTGGACCTTTGGAAGGTGGGATTGCCAATCTTCACTATGGATTACCACATCATCCAGGTAGGCGGCAGCATACCGAGCATGTGGTTTTAAAATTTTATCCATCATTCTTTGGAATGTGGCGGGAGCTCCATGTAAGCCAAAAGGCAACACCTTATACTGAAAGAGGCCGTCTGGGGTTGAGAAGGCTGTCTTTTCTTTTGCCCTTTCTGTGAGGGGAACCTGCCAGTACCCTTTTGTTAGGTCTAGGGTTGTGAGATATCGGGCTTTGCCCAGTCTCTCTACAAGTTCATCTACCCTGGGCATAGGATAAGTATCAAATTTTGACACCGCGTTTAGTTTCCGGTAGTCATTACAAAACCTTGTTGTACCATCTGGCTTTGGGACTAAGACTATAGGGCTGTTCCACCCACTTTGGGATTCCTCAATTACACCTAGTTTTAGCATTTTTTTAACCTCTAAACTTATAGCCTTTCTTTTGGCCTCTGGGATTCGGTACGGTTTAAGGTTAACTCGAACCCCCGGTTCAGAGACTAGGTCATGTTCAATTACGCTAGTTCTACCTGGCCGTATAGAGAAGATTTCTTTGTTTCTTCTCACTAAATTCTGAACCTCTCGTTTCTGATGAACAGACAGGGTTTCAGCTATGCTAACCTCTGGGTCAGTTTCTTGATTCTCTGACGGACCTGGGGGTACTAGGGTTAACAAGACTTCTCTATCTTTCCAGGGCTTGAGTAGGTTTATATGGTAAATTTGCTCAGGTTTCCTCCTACCTGGCTGTCTTACCTTATAATTTACTTCTCCCACTCTTTCCAAGACCTCATATGGCCCATGCCATTTAGCAAGGAATTTACTCTCCACGGTGGGAACCAGAACTAGTACCCTATCACCTGGAAAAAAAATTCTGACCCTAGCACCCTTATTATACGTATTCCTCTGTGCTTCTTGAGCTTTCTCCATGTGTTCCCTCACTATGGGTAGGACTGCAGCAATGCGGTCCTGCATCTGGGCAACATGCTCTATTACACTTCTGTAAGGGGTAACCTCGTGTTCCCAAGTCTCTTTGGCTATATCCAGTAAGCCCCTTGGGTGTCGGCCATACAATAGTTCAAACGGGGAGAAGCCTGTGGATGATTGGGGAACTTCCCTAATGGCAAATAACAGGTACGGTAACAAACAATCCCAGTTTTTCCCATCTTTATCAACCGCCCGCCGTAACATGCTCTTTAAGGTTTTATTGAACCTTTCCACTAAACCATCTGTTTGTGGATGATAGACTGAGGTTCTGAGATGCTTGATTTTTAGGAGTTTACATAGCTCTTTTGTTACTTGGGACATAAATGGTGTTCCCTGGTCAGATAGAATCTCTTTAGGAATCCCGACCCGGGAAAACAGAACTACTAACTCTTTTGCTATGTTTTTAGCAGAGGTGCTACGTAGGGGAACTGCCTCCGGATATCGGGTGGCATAATCTAATATTACCAATATATGCTGATGTCCCCTAGCAGACTTTATTAGGGGTCCTACTAGATCCATAGCAATCCGGTCAAATGGTACCTCTATTATGGGAAGGGGTACCAATGGGCTGCGGTACGCCTTGAACGGGGCAGTGATCTGACATTCTGGGCATGAGGAACAATAATTCGTAATTTCTGCCAGAACCCCAGGCCAATAGAAGCTTCGGAGAACCTTTTCTTTTGTCTTTTCCACCCATAGGTGTCCCCCCAATGGATGACTATGTGCGAGGTGTAATACTACATTACGGAATGTCCGTGGTACCAACAATTGTTTAGTTGTAACTGATTTCCTTTTATCAACCCGATATACTAGGTCGTTCTCTACCTCGAAGTAGGGGTAAGCAAGTGACCTATCTGGTTGGCCAGGAGTACTATTCTGGTCCCGTATATTTCCCCTTGCTACCGCTAATGTGGGGTCCTCCCACTGGGCCTTCTTAAAACTCCCAGGACTGACCTCTAGGTCAGCGAGGGTCTTATCCGGTTCTGGGGTGGTAAGTGTCTGCTCAACATCTTGATTTGGGGTATTCCCTACCAAAGTAGTGATGGGGAAGGGAATTTTACAGCACTCCTCCTTTTCCCCCTTCTTATTTGGGCCCTCGTCAACCTCCATTTCTGAAAAAGGGAAAGGATTTGTTTCTTCTAATACTTCGTTATGGTCCGCTATTGAACTCTGGGCGCTATTCTGAGCGGGGGACCACATTTTTAGAAAATGGGGAAAGTCGGTCCCTATTAACACATCATGTGCCAGTTTGGGTACAATACCCACCTTGAAATCTAAAGAACCAAACTCTGTTTCAAAAAAAACATCAACAGTGGAATATTCATGATTATCCCCATGTATACAACAAATTGCCACTCTTTGCGAACTGTTTCCCTGTTTCTTCTTAATGGGCAAGAGGTATTCGGACACTAGTGTGACCATGCTCCCAGAGTCAAGAAGTGCCCGAACCCTCTTACCATTAACCTTTACAAATGCCCACAGATGGTTATTCAAGGGGTCCTCTGGGCTAGGGCCCATACATTGGGACAACAGCGAATAATGTTCCACGCTGTTGCATTACATGGGCTCATCATTTAGTGGGCAGATTTTTGCTGTGTGGCCCCTCTCATGACAATTTACACATTTAGGTACATAGTCTGTGTCCCACTTAGAGCCTTTTCCCGGCTCCCCATGTTGGCTATTGCCCTTAGTGTGCGAACCACTGTTGCTGGTGCTGCGTGAAGGTGGTCGCCGCTCTTCAGCGCCCCTTAACCCCGGTACCCTTTTACCGTCTCTGGAAGAGTCCTGGAACCTCGGGTAGTGGGGTTGCTCCACGACTGCGGGTTGCGGGTGCTCTTCTGCTGCATTGTACCTTTCTACGAGGGCCACAAGCTCATCCGCATTGTGGGGGTCACTCCGACTGACCCAACGGCGTAAGGCAGAGGGAAGTTTCCTCAAGAACTGGTCCATGACCAACCGTTCCACGATGTGGCTGGCTGAGTTGATCTCGGGTTGTAGCCACTTCCGGGCGAGGTGGATGAGGTCATACATCTGGCTTCGGGTGGCTTTATCCATCGTGAAGGACCATGCGTGAAACCTTTGGGCGCGAACAGCCGTGGTTACGCCGAGGCGGGCGAGGATCTCGAACTTCAATTTTGCATAGACGTTAGCTTCGGCTGGCTCTAGATCAAAGTAAGCCTTCTGGGGTTCGCCGCTTAGGAAGGGTGCGATTAGACCAGCCCACTCAGCTTCTGGCCATCCCTCTCTCTGCGCCGTGCGTTCAAACGTGAGAAGATAGGCTTCCACATCATCCGAGGGTCCCATCTTCTGAAGGTAGTGGCTTGCCCTGGTCATTTTCGGAACTGGGGCTGCCGCTGCCAGTGGAAGGTTACTGATAGTCCCCCTCAGGATCTCGAGTTCCTGCTGTAAGCCCTGAGCGAACCGCTGTTGCTCCTCTCTCAGCAAGCGGTTTGTCTCTTGCTGGTTTGCATTCGCGTTTTGCAGGGCTTCATTCGTCTGTTGCTGGTTTGCATTCGCCTGTTGCTGGTTTGCATTCGCCTGTTGCTGGTTTGCATTAATCTCTTGCTGGGCTATTAGCAGCTGTTGCTGGGCTGCATTCGTCTGCTGCTGGTTTGCATTAATTTCTTGCTGGGCTATTAACAGCTGTTGCTGGATTTCATTCGCGTCTTTCTGGGCAGCGACATTGCGTACCAGCGCACCCACCACGTCTTCCATCTTGTTTGCAGAGGATGAAAAAAAACTTTTTTTTTTTTTTTTTTTTCAAAGTTCTTCAACCCGCAGACCCCCTAGTGCTCTGCCCGCATTCTCCACCATATGTGACAAACGGCTTACTCCGGGGCTCCGTCGTTTGTCCGGGACTGTTTAGAACACGGTCTTTTAGGGTAGGTTAAATGATGAGGCGTCACGTACTGTTCCTTTAAACAGGCTATGCCTGGTTTATTCAGTCCCAGGCACTGAGACTGCCACAGTGCATACAACAGAAAACAGATCAAAACAAAAGCTGCTCACCTGAGCGATAACTTAACTTAGATATCCCTGACTCAGGGTTGGAAGTGGCTTTTCCACTTCCAACAACAAAACACGGTACTTTTGCAGTCTTACACAAATGAACAGAAAGATTGAACCTGTTTGGGGAAGAGGCTTCTCCCCTCTGTAGTTCAGCAGCCTTCCAGCCTCCTGGCTCTTGTGGGGAGACCAGAGCAAACAGGAAATCAGTCTTTCATACCTGATTCCTAATTAGCATGACAGGTGACAGAAATCAGGCAGCAGACAAACTCTGGTCTGGATCTCTCATCCCTCAGTTCCAGCGCTTGCCAAACTGTGGGATGGAGTGTATGTATTATAAGGCTGCACTCCCAGGCCAAACAGGATAGAAACTGTCTAGTATCCTGGGAGCCCTATATACGGAATTTATTACCATCCCCTGGTTTCTGTCACAGTATGTATGTATATATCTAGAGAGATATATACATACAGGGTAAGAAATTATGTTGTTTTAAAAGCTTGATTTGATGTGTTTTAAATTAATTTGTCTATGCTGCTATGCTTTATTGTGTGTTTAAAGTATTTTACAATTAGATAGATGTAATTGTTGATATTGTATTGTGTGCTTGTGTTCAGAGTTAGCCTTGGTTTTAAAGTTTGTATTCTAGTTGGTACTTATATTTTTTCACATGCTAAATTGTTCTGCTCCAGGCGTAAATTAGTTAATTGTTTCATTGTTCGGGATGGACTGTCAATTGTTTAGGGATGTAAATAATGATTGCTTATTGATTTTTGTTTACTTGATTGGTTAAAATAGTTTACTTGTTTGGAGGTATTTGTATTTTGCTTGCAATGATATTGTTAACATTCATTTGCAGAATTTATATGGTGCATAGATTTTATGCATCATTTATACAATGTAAATGCAATGTATTGATTGGAATGTGAGGTTTTTCATTGACATTTGATGATTTAGATTGTAAGATCAGTTACGATTATTAAAGGAAATTCATTGTAATGTAGTGTGCCTGTATGGAGAAGTGTTATTTGTAGTACAGTATGGTTTTGATAACCCTTCTACATTTATTTGTATATTGGTTCATCATGTGTGTGTGTGTATATACTGTATATATATATATATATATATATATATATATATATATATATATATATATATATATATATATATATACAGTGCTTGACAAATCACCCAAAAATCTACTCGCCGAACCAAAAAATCTACTCGCCACCTAGTCCCGCCCCTAGTCCCGCCCCCAACCCCGCCCCCGCTTTTAAAAAAAATACATAAATAAAATAAATTGAATAAATTCCCGAATAAGAACATTCGTTTTTGACATAAGTTTATTTATTGTATTACATTATACTACAATTAGTCCTTGTTACGTGTGTGTGTATGTGTGTGTGTGTGTATGTGTGTGTGTGTATGTGTGTGTGAGATTGAGTGTATGTGTGTATAAATGTCGGATCTAGAAAAAAAAGCCAGAAATGAATGACTAGTTTCCTGCACCCCTTAACCAGTGTCTGGATGCCCCCGCTTCACAATATTTAAAGCAGCAATCCCGCCTGGGATCTTACCTGATCCGCAGTCCCTCAATGTCCAGGTACCCTAATTCCCGCAATGTTTTACATTGGAGGGGATGTGTTTCCTACCTGTCTTCTGGGTTAGGGGGGGTTCCAATGTCTCCCGTGTGAAGCTTGAGTCAGAGCTGGAAGAAAGCAGAATATAGGTTATTTCGGTGTAGTATAGGGCAGTTAAGATACACAGGGTAAATAAGATATCCAGATCCAGAGTGTGAGGCAGAGCGTCAGAGAGACAGAGAGGGGAGAGAGACAGAGAGGGGAGAGAGACAGAGAGGGGAGAGAGACAGAGAGGGGAGAGAGACAGAGAGGGGAGAGAGACAGAGAGGGGAGAGAGACAGAGAGGGGAGAGAGACAGAGAGGGGAGAGAGACAGAGAGGGGAGAGAGACAGAGGGGAGAGAGACAGAGAGGGGAGAGAGACAGAGAGGGGAGAGAGACAGAGAGGGGACAGAGACAGAGAGGGGACAGAGACAGAGAGGGGACAGAGACAGAGAGGGGACAGAGGCAGAGAGGGGACAGAGGCAGAGAGGGGACAGAGGCAGAGAGGGGGACAGAGGCAGAGAGGGGACAGAGGCAGAGAGGGGACAGAGGCAGAGAGGGGACAGAGACAGAGAGGGGAAAGACAGAGAAGGGGGAGAGAGAGACAGAGAGGGGGGAGAGAGAGACAGAGAGGGGGGAGAGAGAGAGACAGAGAGGGGGGAGAGAGAGACAGAGAGGGGGGAGAGAGAGAGACCGAGAGGGGGGAGAGAGAGAGACAGAGAGGGGGGAGAGAGAGAGACCGAGAGGGGGGAGAGAGAGAGACCGAGAGGGGAGAGAGGGGAGAGAGAGAGACAGAGAGGGGGAGAGAGAGACAGAGAGGGGAGAGAGAGAGACAGAGAGAGGGGAGAGAGAGAGACAGAGAGGGGAGAGAGAGAGACAGAGAGGAGAGAGAGAGAGACAGAGAGGGGAGAGAGAGAGACAGAGGAGAGAGACAGAGAGGGGAGAGAGAGAGACAGAGGGGGAGAGAGAGAGACAGAGGGGGAGAGAGAGAGACAGAGAGGGGAGAGAGAGAGACAGAGAGGGGAGAGACAGAGAGGGGGTGGAGAGACAGAGGGGTGGAGAGAGAGAGGGGGGAGAGAGACAGAGAGGGGGGAGAGAGAGGGGGGAGAGAGACAGGGGGGAGAGAGAGAGGGGGGAGAGAGAGAGACGGGGGTAACTGACTGACGGGGGGGAGGCAACTGACTGACTGGGGGGGTAACTGACTGGGTGGGTGGGAGGGGTGGGATGACTGACTGGGTGGGGGGGGGCGGGGGATGACTGACTTTTGACTGACGGGGGGCGGGGGTGGGATGACTGACGGGGTGGGTTGACTGACGGGGTGGGGGGGGTGGGATGGCTGACCGTATGGCTGACGGGGTGGGGGGGGGTGGGATGACTGACTGGGTGACTTTGACTGACTGGGTGACTGACTGGGTGGGGGGTGGACTGACTGGGTGGGGGGTGGACTGACTGGGTGGGGGGTGGACTGACTGGGTGGGGGGTGGACTGACTGGGTGGGGGGTGGACTGACTGGGTGGGGGGGAAGACTGACTGGGTGGGGGGGAAGACTGACTGGGTGGGGGGGAAGACTGACTGGGTGGGGGGGAAGACTGACTGGGTGGGGGGGAAGACTGACTGGGTGGGGGGAAGACTGACTGGGTGGGGGGGTGGGATGACTGACTGGGTGGGGGGGTGGGATGACTGACTGGGTGGGGGGGTGGGATGACTGACTGGGTGGGGGGGTGGGATGACTGACTGGGTGGGGGGTGGGATGACTGACTTGGTGACTGGGTGGGGGGGTGGGATGACTGACTTGGTGACTGGGTGGGGGGGTGGGATGACTGACTTGGTGACTGGGTGGGGGGTGACTATGACTGACTTGGTGACTGGGTGGGGGGGTGGGATGACTGACTTGGTGACTGGGTGGGGGGGTGGGATGACTGACTTGGTGACTGGGTGGGGGGGTGGGATGACTGACTTGGTGACTGGGTGGGGGGGTGGGATGACTGACTTGGTGACTGGGTGGGGGGGTGGGATGACTGACTTGGTGACTGGGTGGGGGGGTGGGATGACTGACTTGGTGACTGGGTGGGGGGGTGGGATGACTGACTTGGTGACTGGGTGGGGGGGTGGGATGACTGACTTGGTGACTGGGTGGGGGGGGTGGGATGACTGACTTGGTGACTGGGTGGGGGGGTGGGATGACTGACTTGGTGACTGGGTGGGGGGGTGGGATGACTGACTTGGTGACTGGGTGGGGGGGTGGGATGACTGACTTGGTGACTAGGTGGGGGGGTGGGATGACTGACAGGGTGACTTTTGACTGACTGGGTGACTGACTGGGGGAGTGGGGTGACTGACTGGGTGGGGGGGTGAGGTGACTTACTGGGTGACTGGGTGGGGGGGTGACTGACTGAGTGGGGGGTGACTGACTGAGTGGGGGGGTGACTGACTGAGTGGGGGGGGTGGGGGAGTGACTGAGTGGGGGGGTGACTGACTGAGTGGGGGGGTGACTGACTGAGTGGGGGGGTGACTGACTGAGTGGGGGGGTGGGGGGTGACTGACTGGGGGGTTACCTCTGGTGTCCTGCACACACACATTCTCTCTCATACCCATACACACACACAAACACAAATACTCCATCTCTCTCGCCGACACACACACACACACACACACACACACACACAATCTCTCTCTCCCATACACACATATTCACACACACACACACACACACACACACACACACACACACACACACACACACACACAATCTCTCTCTCCCATACACACATATTCACACACACACACACACACACACACACTCACTCTCTCAATCTCTCTCTCATACCCATACACACACACGGGAAGGGACGTGCACCGGAGGGGAGAAACACCCCGCTACTTCCTCCCGCCCCGCGCGAGCAACGGGAGCACCGAGGGGAGAGAATCACCGGCAACTGCAACATCTGCAGACCCGCGCGGGCAGCGGGAACACAGGAGAGGGAGGGGGCGAAGAAACACCCCGGCCACTACGTGACCCGCGCTGGCAGCGGGAACACCGGAGGGGGGGCGAAGAAACACCCCGGCCACTACGTGACCCGCGCTGGCAGCGGGAACACCGGAGGGGGGGCGAAGAAACACCCCGGCCACTACGTGACCCGCGCTGGCAGCGGGAACACCGGAGGGGGGGCGAGAAACACCCCGGCCACTACGTGACCCGCGCTGGCAGCGGCAACACCGGAGGGGGGGCGAGAAACACCCCGGCCACTACGTGACCCGCGCTGGCAGCGGGAACACCGGAAGGGGGGGCAGCGGGAACACCGGAGGAGGGGGGGCGAGAAACACCCCGGCCACTACGTGACCCGCGCGGGCAGGGGGAACACCGGAGGGGGGGGGAGGCGAGAAACACCCCGGCCACTACGTGACCCGCGCGGGCAGGGGGAACACCGGAGGGGGGGGGAGGCGAGAAACACCCCGGCCACTACGTGACCCGCGCGGGCAGGGGGAACACCGGAGGGGGGGGGAGGCGAGAAACACCCCGGCCACTACGTGACCCGCGCGGGCAGGGGGAACACCGGAGGGGGGGGGAGGCGAGAAACACCCCGGCCACTACGTGACCCGCGCGGGCAGGGGGAACACCGGAGGGGGGGGGGCGAGAAACACCCCGGACAGTACAGTATGTGACCCGCGCGGACCGGAGGGGGGGGGGGGGGAGGGAAAACCCCCGGCTTTTACAGTATGTTCCGACCGTGCGGGCAGTGGGAGCACCGGAGAGAGGGGGAAGGATGTACAGTATCAGTGTCTATAGTATATAAATATTTAAAGTGCATTAAATTCCCCCCACCTGAAGAATCTGTCCAAACTCCTCCATGACCGGATCAGTAAATTGTAAATTATAGGAGCTGACACAATTATACAGGAGGATATGAGGAGGAGGAGGAGCAGCAGACACGCAGACACACACGCACTCAACCCCCTCCCCCCCATTACTTACCCGTGCAGAAAGGGCGGTTTGAAGTCCTGGCAACTCCATCCCACGTCACAGCCAATCAACTACGAATTTTTTTTTTTTTACAAACAGGGGATTTTTTTTTGCAGAGCAGGGGAAAGGTTACTGGCCACGAGCCAATATCCGATCGCAGCTGGCGAGTTGGCGACCGGGTTTGTCGAGCACTGTATATATATATATACTGTATATATAGTTGCGTGATGAAGCCACTGTACAAATTCATGGGTGAAGGGTGGGTACCAGGCCAGTGTGGCTTAACCCCTTAATTACCTTTGCGGTTATTATCTGATAAGGTGTTTAAGGGGTTAATTGATATCTGAATGTACTTGCAATGTATTGGCTTTGTATTTGCTATGTATTTTGTGGGCAAGACAAGGATGTCGCTGGCGACGGAGACTTCTTATTGATGAGGTCAGTAGTACTTTATTTATTTGAATATGCTAGTTAATGTTTTTAATAATGGGCAATTAATATATTATCCATATCTGGATAATAGTTATTTTGCACATTATTGTACTGCAGGTGTTGGGGGGGGGGGTGTATGTATTGAATGTATAGGCCAGGTTTATTTTTTTACATTCAGGGTTTGTTCCGTGGCTCTGCGTGAGACCTCTGGAGACCACCTGCTGGTCTCCTCGGGTATCTCACGGGTATCAGGATGGTGGTTCCACGGGTGACACATGCGGGGATGAAGCGGTGGCCTCACATCTGTGGGGGCACCGCCGACCCATAGGTGCGGGGATGATGATGTGTGGTCCCACTTCTGTGGGGGCACCGCGGACCCGTAGTGAGCACTCGTGAGTTCCCCAGACCCCCGTGGGAACCACCCAAGGCCCCGCAGACACCTGTGGGTCTGACCCGGGGCTCCCAGACATCCGCGGGCCTACCGTGGGGACCCAATTGTGGCCCACGGTGATCCAAGGAGACCACCTGGGGGCCATGGCGCTGGCGGGACCCACCAGCAGGCCGCCAGAACCTGTTTGAAAAGGGCTGCTGGTACCCTGTGTGTCTGTCAGGTGCCCCGCCAGCCAACCGGGCACTCGCGTGGGGCTGCGTTATGAACCCTGTTTGTAAAAGGATAAATCTTGTATTTATGGGGGGGCACAAGGGGTGGGTAATGTATTTAATAAATATAATGATGCTTATTGTGGGTCACTGTATTGTTTTTATTGTGGGTACTGGGGGAGCGGGGGGGAATGTGGGTAGGCCTTCCTTGTGTGTGGGTAGTGGGTGAGGGTGGTTAGGCCTCACGGGGTGGGGGGTTAGTGTGGGAGGGTATGTAGGCGTCCCGAGTGGTGGGTGAGGGTGGGTTAACCCCTTAATGACTGTAGCGGTTAATAACCACTATGGTGATTGAGGGGTTAGGGGACATTACTTTGGATGTTTTAATTTTTGTCTCTGTTTTGCAGCAGCGGAGGGGCCATGGGCAGGTGGGTAGTGGGTGTGGGTTGATTAGGCCTCACGGGGTGGGCCATTGGCAGTGAGGCGCTGCATTATATTTACACGGAATCCCCCTCCTCACATTTACATACACTGCACTCACAGAAACACAGGCCAGGGAGATTAAACAGACATATTAGGGGGAGGGGGCTTTACACAGATTACAGTCACGGCAGGGAATTTTAACAGACACATTAGGGGGAGGGAGGCTTAAACTTTCCTGCCTTGACTGTAATCTGTGTAACAGACACATTAGGGGGAGGGGGCCTTACATAGATTACAGTCAAGGCAGGGAGGTTTAACAGACACATTAAAAATATGTATTTAATGTATTTATTGTTGTTTATGTATTTTAAATACACAGGGGGTGTACTGTACTGTACTGTATGTTGTTTATTGCAATGTTTATTGGGGGCAAATGTCCCCAATAAACATGCTATTCTGCCTTAACCCTTCATTGCCTTAGCGGCTATCAGCTATGGCAATGAAGCAGCATTTCTGTATTTTAATAATATTGTGCAGGAGCAGGGGGTCCCTTGAGCTTTGATTTCTGGCTCAGGGAACCCCCTGCTCACTGTACAATATTATTAAAAATACATTCATGCTGCTTCATTACCATAGCACATAGCCGCAAAGGTAAGGAATGATTCTTTATTGATGTGTGTGTTGTATTCATACTGTCGATGTGCAGAGGGTCTCCAGAGCTGAACCGCTGTGGTTTTAGGTCCGGGGACCCCCTGCTCCCCGAGATACAGGCCCCTTTAGGGGGTGCCGGTATCCCTCTGCTTGGTTTACATGCAGCGGTCACGTGATCGGGACCTTTAAATGCAGAGGGATACCGGCACCTCATAAAGGGGCCTGTATCTCGGGAAGCAGGGGGTCCCCGGACCTGAAACCAATGCGGTTCAGCTCCGGAGACCCCCTGCACATCTACACTATGAATAAAAATGTATTTTAAATCATTTTTAATGTGCCGATGTTTGCGCAGAGAGAGCAGCGGATCTCTCTCTGCTGCAAACACATCTCGCCCCCGCCGGCCTATAGTATCATTGATGTGCATATACAGTACTGTATGTGTATGTTAGGAGTTATAGGGGTTGTTGTTATACAGTATATATATATATATATATATATATATATATATATATATATATATATATACTGCATTACAATTCATGAATTTATGCCATCTGGCGGACACGTGAAGCATTGCAGCCTATTAAATCCTGAACCATTATCAATTAACACATCGCATTCCAGGAACAAGCCAGGGACAAACCGGTGATTTGTTAGAATAAAGTCTGCCGCAGCAGTATATCACACACAGCCCTAAGAGGATATTTCTAGATGGACATAAGCTAACAATGTGGATAAACGGAGGCTAAAGGCTTCTATAAGAACGTCCTAACCCACATAAGCAAATGCATAAACTCAATAATTATCAAGTCTGGACAGGAAGGCAGACTAAAACACGTCTATCAGGATGTCCCAATTGGTATGTAGGGAACCTATAAAACTACATGGGTAATGCCGCAATGTTAGGGCGGATTATTGTAGTTAGCTACGTCCTAATAGGTGTCCCAAGAACGTGTGTCCTGCCTGTCATAATGTGCAATACAGCTAGATAAATAGTAGGTAATAAATATATTGAATATAAGGTAATTCCAGAGCTGCGAGTCAGACAGATTGGCAGACTAGTGATGTCTGGCAAGGTGTCTAGATGACAACGTCTTGTGCCCAGAAAACCTTCATAAGTCTTAGTATTTAGAACATATTGCTGTAAACTTTGTATTAAATGCACTTAATATGAACAGTCTGCATTGAGAGTTGCATATAATATCTCCAAAAGGGTAATAAATCCGTTGTGTCACAGTTAAAAAGGCAGTGACGGTAGAGAGAGCAGCATACACACTGCGTGACTGGACAAAGTTACAGACTTGGAACGTCTGATACTATGCCTCTAGCTGTCACGACTCACACTGTGCTGCCGCTAGACCAGAAGCTGATCATAAATCCTTCCGCGCATATTGCGCATTAAATCCCCCCCTTCTAAGTATACAGACACATGAGTCTGTGTACCGTGCAGCTCCAACATAGGAGATGGAGTGATTAATTTGATCAGTAAGCGTTCATGGCGGACCGGAAAGTCTCGGTTGCCGCCACCTGTGACGTCAGTACGCCTAATGCCGACGTACGTTTCGCTTGAAGGCTTTGTCGAGGCTCTATATATATATATATATATATTGTGACATAGTCCAAAGATGTTAGGCAGCTTTCTGCCCCATTTTAGGTCAGAAAGTGCAGGTATAGTTAATGATCCATTCCATAGCTTCACATTTACTCAGGCTGGTGGATGGAAAATCCAGACCACAGATTACAATGGGTCTAGTTCTCCCTCACCTGCTCTCCTAATCACATGCTCAGGTATTTAGACAGGGAGGTTTGCTTTTCAGTCTCTCTCCTTAGAAAAGAGTGATAGTGCGCAGCTAATAACTAGTGACAACAAATATCAAGTGAACAGTGCACCGTGATTAAACAAACAATGTTGTGGACCTTAAGTGTGGATCTGGCACTAATCGTGGGTCTGCAGCCTTTCTTGGGGGTGGCTCGACACCCCAGGAACTAAACAAAAAACAAAAGAACAAGGCGCACAACGCACATAGTGTATTAAAGTATAAAATGTGACTTTATGGTTAAAAGTAAATAGTTCTGCGTACATCAAGTGAGAATAAACAAACAGTTGGTATATAGGTTTACCACACCAGGAGATGACACTGTGCGATGACGTCACGAGTCGCTCCTCCGCGTGCGTGTCAGTCCAGTACTGTTCAGCAGCGGGGAGGAATATAGCGCTAGGCAGGCGGCTTACAGAAGAGAGGTGTCTATGCTCTTCTCCCCCCTTCCTGTGTGATTTTTGACACTATCTGTAAGCCGCCTGCCTAGCGCTATATTCCTCCCCGCTGCTGAACAGTACTGGACTGACACGCACGCTGTGCGTTCCACGAGAGGCATTGCGGAAGCGGAGGAGCGACTCGTGACGTCATCGCCGAGCGCATAACGAGGAGTGGCGGCAAACGGTGCAGTGATCCACGAACGCTGATTCCTGCGGCTTCTTTACCACCCTGTGAGCTGTGTGCTGTGGGGCTTTCCACACAAGGGACTCATCCACCTACCACCCCTAAACGGAGGACGCTGTAAGGGACAGATGAGACGACTCCAGACCCATTGCATGCTGAGATCCATCCGAGGGTGTCGCACAGTGTCATCTCCTGGTGTGGTAAACCTATATACCAACTGCTTGTTTATTCTCACTTGATGTACGCAGAACTATTTACTTTTAACCATAAAGTCACATTTTATACTTTAATACACTATGTGCGTTGTGCGCCTTGTTCTTTTGTTTTTTGTTTTCTCTCTCCTTAGAGCCTGGGGGCTGGGGGTGTCGCTGCTCCCCGGAATCCAGTTCGGGGTGGACGGCCCCTTCAAGTATCACAGTACCAGAGGATTTGCCTGGACACTTGGGACCGAGTTCCCACCACGAACAGATAAGACTAACAAATCTTTATTGCTGTATCTAAAAGACTATGCTTTATCTAGTGACCCTAAATGAGAGGGCATTCTTTTAAACTGGGGAACCAGGTTAGTTGGCCCAGCAGCAGTTAGAGGCTGATTCTGATGTGTAGTTAGATTCCTGAATGGGATAGGATTTGGTTTATTTGATTTGGTTTGGTTCTGAAAAGTGACACTGTGTGAAATGCTATAACACTGATATGAGTAAACCGCTGAAGGTTAAATGTCTGGGTGCCTCCTGCCTACACATGTTAAAGCTGCAGTACCTTACTTGGATGAAAATAAAGCAGGCAGAAGCCTGAGTTAAGCAACGTAATACTTTGAATGTTCCTGTTTGTTGTAAAAATAACCCTAGAAGACTGTGTCGGGAAGAACCCAGACAGACGTCAGCGCTACAAAAGAGGGGCGTTTGTCACATGGAGAATGCGGGTCGACACTAAAAAGTCTGTGGGTTTGCAAATAAATGTGGGGGTTTAAAATGGCCGCCCAGCTGTAGTAAAGTATAGATGCTATGATTGAAGTCTGTCCCACTGTGTATATCAGTTGTGCTTCTAGCATACACAGAGAATATGCGAAGTGTGGATGCAATAGCACCCTGAACCCAAACAGAAAACCAAAATGTTTTGCTGAAGAGAAAAAAATTTGCATCTAGCAAGTGCTGTTTGTAAAGCTAATGCCTTTTGCTGAAGTGAGTGAATTTGCAGCTAGCAAGTGCTGTATGTAAGTTGCTGAAGTGAGTGAAATTGCAGCTAGCAAATTGTCCCTGCCGGGTTTCTAAAATGGCCGACGTGAAATGTTTGTTTTGTAATGCATGTAATCATGAAAAACAGTGTCCCTTCAGGCCATACGATGATGATGACGACGACTCGTATGTGGCCCCTGGACGAGAGCCGTACCCACAGATGAATTTAGTATGCTGGGCCTGTCGTGAAGTAGGTCACATGGAAGATGTGTGTCCCAAAATTTTCAAAGACAAACAGCTGCAAAAGCAAGCAATGCCCTGTGAGTGCAAGCAAAATGTGGAAGCTACCAGTGAGTGTGTGCCCAGTACCACTGATATCTCTGGAGCTAATAAAGCAAAGAGAAAGAAGAAGAAAAAGAAAACTGTTCCTCAAGTTACAGGGGAAGTGACCGAGCCACTTGAACCTGCGCTGTCAGGACATGCGTCAGAAAGGCGCCGAGATGTGCTGCAGACCGGAGTGACCGGCAGAATTGTCACGGGAACAGTGGCAAAGGAAAAGGAGGAGCAAAGGGAAGCTGAATCCTTGATCCAGGATAAAGAGGCTTTGGTTTCTGCACTCCAAGCTGCCCGCCATGATTATGAAGTGCTGTGGCAGGATTGATGAAGGAGCGAGAATGTTGGAAGAAGGAGCAAGAAGCTAACAATAAGGAGCGAGAATCGAACGCCGAGTTACAGAGGTGTATACTTCCAGCTTTACATTGAGTACGAGGCTTTGAAGAAAACAGTCTCTCTTACGGAGTGAGCTGGAAGAGGTGACGACTAGTCTGGAAAAGGCCAACACCGTGATTGCTATCCTTAAACAGAAATACGGGAAAGCTCTACAAGAGGTTCACGCACTCAGCACAGAGGTGCAAAACTCACGCCTGGAGGGCCACGGTCTGAACACCGAGCTGGGAATATTGAAAGAAACCTGTGAGAATGCCCTGAGTAATTTAGAGATTGTAAAGAGAGAGAATGTAATTCTGACACAGAAAAATTCAGACTTGACTGACCAGATCAGTGAAGGTGATAAGAAGCTTCACCAAGCAGGCAAATTGTCCCTGCCGGGTTTCTAAAATGGCCGACGTGAAATGTTTGTTTTGTAATGCATGTAATCATGAAAAACAGTGTCCCTTCAGGCCATACGATGATGATGACGACGACTCGTATGTGGCCCCTGGACGAGAGCCGTACCCACAGATGAATTTAGTATGCTGGGCCTGTCGTGAAGTAGGTCACATGGAAGATGTGTGTCCCAAAATTTTCAAAGACAAACAGCTGCAAAAGCAAGCAATGCCCTGTGAGTGCAAGCAAAATGTGGAAGCTGATACCAGTGAGGGTGTGCCCAGCACCACTGATATCTCTGGAGCTAATAAAGCAAAGAGAAAGAAGAAGAAAAAGAAAACTGTTCCTCAAGTTACAGGGGAAGTGACCGAGCCACTTGAACCTGCGCTGTCAGGACATGCGTCAGAAAGGCGCCGAGATGTGCTGCAGACCGGAGTGACCGGCAGAATTGTCACGGGAACAGTGGCAAAGGAAAAGGAGGAGCAAAGGGAAGCTGAATCCTTGATCCAGGATAAAGAGGCTTTGGTTTCTGCACTCCAAGCTGCCCGCCATGATTATGAAGTGCTGTGGCAGGATTGATGAAGGAGCGAGAATGTTGGAAGAAGGAGCAAGAAGCTAACAATAAGGAGCGAGAATCGAACGCCGAGTTACAGAGGTGTATACTTCCAGCTTTACATTGAGTACGAGGCTTTGAAGAAAACAGTCTCTCTTACGGAGTGAGCTGGAAGAGGTGACGACTAGTCTGGAAAAGGCCAACACCGTGATTGCTATCCTTAAACAGAAATACGGGAAAGCTCTACAAGAGGTTCACGCACTCAGCACAGAGGTGCAAAACTCACGCCTGGAGGGCCACGGTCTGAACACCGAGCTGGGAATATTGAAAGAAACCTGTGAGAATGCCCTGAGTAATTTAGAGATTGTAAAGAGAGAGAATGTAATTCTGACACAGAAAAATTCAGACTTGACTGACCAGATCAGTGAAGGTGATAAGAAGCTTCACCAAGCAGGAAAAGTGGAGAAGCAATTGATCCAGGAAAAGTTAGAAATGCAAGAAGAGCTACAGAAGCAGATGGCTGAACGTGAGATACAGTGCGCCGAAAGGGAGGAGGTGTCCGTCCGTCAGGTGGTCTGCCTGACATTGCGCTATGAAAGCGAGATGGCCGATATCCACAAGCAGCTGGACCACACGGCAAATGAGGGGGCCCGGCTGCAGCTGGAGCTGGACAAGACCCGAGAGGAAAACCTGCAGCTGCAGGTCAAGAATAGAGAAAAGGAAACAGAGTTAAATCTTGTTCTGAAACAGATGACAGACATGGAATCGCAACTCAACTCCAAAGAAGTTGAATTAGCAGCCGCACTGAGTGGAAAAAGAAATACAGAAGGACAGCAACAAAGACGCTACCAGGACATGAGAGAAGCTGCTAAAGTGGTTCAGTCGGGCTATCAATCCTACCTCCTAACCAAGCAAGCTGTACGTTCCTATACGTGTATCTTCTATGCTGTTGCAATATTACGATTTGCTATAAAGATGAAGTTGGAGAAAGAGATTCCAAGGCTAAAAGAGACATGGTCACAAAAGGAGACCAGGGAAAGTAAACTCAATGCCCTCACTGATAACAAAGAGGAAGGAGAAAGAATTGTCTTTGATTGAGCTGCTGTTATTCCAGAAACAGATAGGCACCCTCCTGAGAATACTGAGAATATACTCCCTGATCTGGGATTCAAAAATCCAGATCCTCAATTTCTTGTATGTTGTCCAGATGATTATCAAACTAGTGAACACACCCAGGCCACCACAGAAGATGTTTTAGCCAAGTGGGTGGCAGTTCCTGAAAACACAAACTTGTTGACAGATCCTGATGACGTTGTTAATATGGACTACGTTTGTAGAGAGGCAACTAGGTTTCCAAAACCCAAAGGCCTGGTAATGGCTCCAAAAGGGAAATCAAAGATTGAAAAGAAAAAGCAACGAAGGTCAACACGGCGCCTGAATAGTTCCAGATCTCGCCACTCTAGACCATACTGTGGAGCCAAGGAGAATCCGGTCCGAGTGTCTCATCAGTGGCTGAAGAAACAGTCCAGTCATTTGCAGGATGCAGCGGGCTATGAAATAAAGTCAGGGGATGTAATGGACTGGAAGTCAAAGAAAAAAAATGTTTGGGGAACGGACCGATATTTTTTTTTATTACACGTGTGGACTATGTCACGGACACTTAACTTTGCAAATAAGCTAGTGTAGTTATGCTATATTAGGCCTCTAGAATAAGCATTTTTGTCAATATTGCAATGTTATATTGGTTCTTTGTGTTGAAAATGTAGCTAAACTACAAATTACTATACAGGGTTAATGGCCCTTTTGGTTGGTAAATATATAATGAGGTTCATATTCTAGAGTAGAAAAGAAAAACCCAGAGAGGTAATAGAAACTGTCTGGTTTTGTGAGTATATTTAGCATATCCTGGGTTATAAGAATGTGTGCTAGACATTTATTTTTCAAAATAGTTCCCTAATATAGAGCAACAAAATATATTGCCAAGTATAGTCTCTTATGATGAAAACTATTGTCCATAATTGCTGCGGGAAAAAAAAAAAAAGTTCATATTCGTGTCGTGAATGTTTAATATTGTACTGAGGAGTTAGCTCGAGTATTTCAGGTAGGACGCTCACCCCAGTGAGGTCCATGGCCGCTCACCCCAGTAGGTGTGAGCTGGGGAGGGGGATATGTGACATAGTCCAAAGATGTTAGGCAGCTTTCTGCCCCATTTTAGGTCAGAAAGTGCAGGTATAGTTAATGATCCATTCCACAGCTTCACATTTACTCAGGCTGGTGGATGGAAAATCCAGACCACAGATTACAATGGGTCTAGTTCTCCCTCACTTGCTCTTCTAATCACTAGAACAGGTATTTAGAGCAGAGAGGTTTGCTTTTCAGTCTCTCTCCTTAGAGCCTGGGGGCTGGGGGTGTCGCTGCTCCCCGGAATCCAGTTCGGGGTGGACGGCCCCTTCAAGTATCACAGTACCAGAGGATTTGCCTGGACACTTGGGACCGAGTTCCCACCACGAACAGATAAGACAAACAAATCTTTATTGCTGTATCTAAAAGACTATGCTTTATCTAGTGACCCTAAATGAGAGGGCATTCTTTTAAACTGGTGAACCAGGTTAGTTGGCCCAGCAGCAGTTAGAGGCTGATTCTGATGTGTAGTTAGATCCCTGAATGGGATAGGATTTGGTTTATTTGATTTGGTTTGGTTCTGAAAAGTGACACTGTGTGAAATGCTATAACACTGATATGAGTAAACCGCTGAAGGTTAAATGTCTGGGTGCCTCCTGCCTACACATGTTAAAGCTGCAGTACCTTACTTGGATGAAAATAAAGCAGGCAGAAGCCTGAGTTAAGCAACGTAATACTTTGCATGTTCCTGTTTGTTGTATAAATAACCCTAGAAGACTGTGTCGGGAAGAACCCAGACAGACGTCAGCGCTGCAAAAGAGGGGCGTTTGTCACAATATATATATATATACAGTGTTCGACAAACCTATACATTTGACGCCCGGGGCAAGTGGATTTAACATTGTGGCGAGCTCCTAGTGGCCCAAGCAGTACGTGTGGTACTAGGTGGCGATTAGATTTTTTTGTTCGCAGAGTAGATTTTTTGGTGATTTGTCGACCACTGTATATATATATATATATATATATAATCCCCCTACTTTGCACACAGCTGCTCTACGGTGTCCCAACATATTATATTCTCTCGATTGGGAGCCAAATAGATGATTTAAATATACTTTGTATAGCATGAGTCACACTTCCTAAAATATATCCTGAAATAAATTCGGTTCAGCTCTGGGGACCCCCTACTTCAATGCGATGTACTAAAAATAAAAATAGCGCGCAGGGAGACACAGAGAGAGGAACCGCTTCTCTCTGCACAGCTCTTCTAGGCTGGTGGAGGGAAATCGTGCCTTCGGGTCATTTCACTTGTAAAGCAACTACAAAGTCGGACGGTATGTCGCTTTTTTTAACAAGCGGCATAGAAAATGCAATCTGCAATAGAGAATAGCGTTTTTCCACAAATTTCATACTGCGCGCTATGAACATGCTAACACGATTTCGATATGGAAAAAAATCGAAGCGAATAGGCCACTATATGTTGTGTATGTCCATCTGTCATGCTGACTTATTTATTACAATAAATTTATAATACAAGTTACATCTTAATTTAACCATCATTATTCTTCACACACTATTTATTTATCTTTTTCCCTTAGTGTGTAACAATTTGGAGTTCCCTTTTCTTTCCCTTGTTTACTATTGGTATATTATTTTTTTAGCACCGTATCTCCTTATTTTTGGCTGAGCGAGGGCCCAAGTGTTCCCTGCCCAGGGACACTTTCAACCTCTCAAGAAATCTGTTGAAATTAATTTCCGCAATCTCATATAATGAGAATAAAAGGATATCAAGATCTCAAAAACTTGTGTGGGTAGCTCATGAAACCAATCTTCCCATTGAAACTTTCAAAATAGGTGTGTACAGATTTCTTAAATGATGTGATGTATTTGTGGATCAACTAATGTGGATCAACTAATGAGTTATTAATAGATGAAACTGTATAGAGCTTTCAAAATCTCACAACTATCTTCCTGTGTACCTAGTTACGTAGTTAGTGACAAATCTACACTTATCCCAGACCAGTATGGATAGTAGAGATTTGCAGTAAAAATATAAAAAACGTAAATGTGAATTTTTCATTTGTAATACACTATACCCAATCCAATCCAAAGTGCAAACAAATACATAAACAACGATTTCTAAAACACCTTAATACCTTTTGCAAGAGCAAATATTGGCTGAATTTTCATTGTGAGAAAACATACATCAAGTACTGAGAACATTAGCAAATATACACAAGGCTAAATTCAAGTTAAAATAAATATCACAGAAATGTACCTACCTGTTCTAAGTGCTGCACTTCACTCTCAAACCACTGAAAAACAGAAAATAGTATCACTCTAAACAAACCAACTCAAAACATATTAACACACATATATGTATGTATATATATATATACACGCTCTATTTTATTACATACCATGTACAGAGACTCCAATATCTGAAAGACAGAAGAAATCGTAATTAGTTGTTAGCATTTAAAAATAAAACATTAATCTACTTATTATCTCTATCATTAATCCAGTTGTATATGACAAATATTACATCTTTGATGTTGAGAAAGGGATGAACGCTGTTTTCTTTCTTTTTTGGCATGGGCATGAGACATGTATCGGACATGGGTAAAGTAAGGCATGAGGGATACAGATCCCTGCTGATTTATATAGAGCTGACAGATGCAATGGAGTGCTGGGATGCGGTAGATCCTGATGGCCAGCAATCTCGGGAGAAAAATTGAATGAAATCATTGACATTGCATACAGTGAGTTGCATGTCCCTCTGGTGGTAACAGCAGAGGAGTTCTGTTGTATTCCTTGATGAGACAATTGGTATTGTCAACTGTGTGTGCAATTCATATGTAGATTTGTTGCAGTTATAGTGCTTATTAGAAGACCGACATTACCAATCCTCATAAATTAAAAAGCTTTGAGAGCGAGTCTTAATTTACTAGAATCCCAACTGCTTTATCTATCTCCCCAAACACACGTTTAGACAACACCTGGAGACACCTGTGCACAAAAAGGAGCACACCTGAAATACCTGGGATATGTGCTAATTCAAGTTATTTAAATATCCCTTGCATATCCATAGTAACATACAGTATGTGCTCCTTTTGGCAAGACAGACTTATCGTGCCTCGTGTTATTTGAAGCTAACGCGAGGTAGTACTAACTTATCATGCCCTTAAACCTATGCTAATAAGATCACTACCGGCTGCTGTTCTTGCTCAGAATTAGATTTGTGGATTCATGTTAACCACAGGAAGCATAACGTGCGTCACTGGTTTTAATAACCTTCCGTTATCAGCCCTGAGTTAATGGAGCTCTGTGGATCTGGGTCCTAATGTAGAAAATATTTCATTTTTAAGCCGGAAGCGAAGAGTTCAGCTAATTAGACAATGACATTTTGACAGAAGGTTTATGCGATTACGGGAAACCGAGCTGTATGTTTTACTATTTTTGGTGTTGGGCGCTGTAGTGATAGAGGTCGCTGCTTAAATTGAACGCAATTAAACGTGCCTTTGTGCACCATGTAACATTTTCATTTTGCGGTTTTACATATACCTCAAAGCCCCTTCGGAGTTCTGCAAAGCAAGCTTTCCCCGCAAGTGCTGACGCAGCAACGCAAACGCTTTCGTGATATGGTTACAAGTATCTTGAAAAAGTTATTTCTAGTATCTTATATGATAAAGCAGAAGCACTCAGTCTATTCACGGGGTGGCACACTAATTTGGATCATTTATTATTCTTAACGATGAGGACGATAGTATTGTTGTTATTTTGAATAGTCAACAAAACATGCTGTGTCTTTGAATTATTCATCCATTTCATTGTAATTATGTACTAAAATATCTCATCCTGAAACTTATCTTTTTCCAGAAGACAGGCTTAAAGTAGCATTTCATTCAGAATCCTGCGGGATAACACTTCATTTTCTTTTTAACTCTTTATGCCCTTTTTAATTGATTTGTAATGTATTAAGCTTCCTTGGGTTGCTATAGCAACCATTTATAAGGCCACGCCACTTCCTCTTTGGTAATAGGAAGCCATTTTGGGTGCCCTGGGAAGCAGGATCTTCGCCAATCAATCATCAGTTTAGATAATTGCATTGCTGTAAATGTAAAAAAAAAAAACTGCTGCATTTATTAACACAAAAAACAGCCAAGAGGAAACGCCCTTAAAAACATGTATCTGTGGAAGAGTTTAAAAATTTTTACGAAAAACTATATAACGGTGAGAATGTAAACCATTGCATAAAGACGAGTACGGCAAGGCAGGCGTTTCTGACAGACGCGACCTTGCCAAGGTTGAGTAGATTGGAGCACGAGGCATTGCAAGCGGACTTTTCAATAGAGGAACTAAAAGAGGTGTTTAAAAATTTAAAACCATCCAAATCACCGGGACCGGATGGGTTCTCCAATTTATATTACAAGAAATATGTGGGGATCTTGGCCCCACGCATGCTTAGGATGTTTAATGCAGTCCTAGCAGGAGAGCCCTTTCCGGGAACAGATGCTCCGGGCGTCAATCTCCCTGATCCACAAAAAAGATAAAGATCCCACTAACTGCCAAAGCTACAGGCCAATATCCCTTATCAACTCAGATATCAAAATTTACTCCAAATTACTGGCCAATAGATTAAGCGCTATTCTGCCCCGGCTGATTCATCCTGACCAGGTCGGGTTAATTCGAAATCGTCAGGCGGCAGACAATACCAGAAGGATAATAGACATAATCGACTACATAAATGCTAATAAGATCCCAGGTATAGTGTTAAGCCTTGACGCAGAAAAGGTCTTTGACAGAATTGACTGGCCATACATGGGGGAGACGCTTGGAGCATTTGGATTTGGTGACAAAATTCTAAGGGCAATTAAAGCGCTGTACACTACTCCAACTGCGAGAGTGATTCACCAAGGCTTCCCCTCAGAGGGGTTTCGAATTAAAAGTGGTACAAGGCATGGCTGCCCTCTCTCGCCCCTGCTGTTCGCCTTATGCATGGAACCACTAGAAGCTCAGATCCGCAACAATCAGAACATTGCTGGAATTCAAATTCATTCACAAACACACAAAGTGGCTCTTTACGCGGATGATGTTATATTAACCCTGACAAGGCCACTCATCTATTTGACCTATTAGGGAGGTTCAACAGGGTGTCAGGCTTCAAAATTAATCAATCAAAATCTGAGGCTCTTAGCCTTAATATCGCCAAAGAAATGGAAAAACTAATAGAGATCAACTTCAAATTTAAATGGCAGCCAAATTCTATAAAGTACCCAGGTATTAACCTCACAAAGAATGTGAAATCCCTATATCAGGCAAATTATCCCAGAGTCTTACGATCTCTGAGAGACGAATTACAAGAATGGTCTTCTTTCGGAATTTCATGGATCGGTAGAATCTATAGTTTAAACATGAACCTCCTGCCCCGTTTACTGTATCTGTTTCAAACTCTTCCGATACCCGTGGTTCGATCTGAGTTAATTGCCCTACAAAGGCAGATCTATACATTTATATGGAAAAACAAGAAACCACGGATTAAGGCAAAGATTTTGCAAAGATCAAAGGAAGATGGTGGCTTAGCGGTACCTTGCTTGTTACCGTATTACAAGGCGGCACAATTAACCCAAATTATACAATGGCACACAGAGCCTGAGGAGAGACGATGGGTAGCATTGGAGAAGGAGATGTGCGCCCCAGTAGAGCTCGAACACTTAATTTGGCACCCCAAAGTTAGTTTAAAGGAGTCAAACAAGCCGCTATCCTCAATGCTCAACTCAGTATCGGTATGGGAGGCAGCTAAATTTAGACAATCACTGTCCTCGAAATACTCACTGATGACACCCCTATTCGGCAATCCAGAATTTGCTCCGGGGCTTGATAGTAAAAGTTTATAAATATGGCGACAAAAAGGCCTAAAGAGGCTATGGGACCTGGAGGGGAGAAACAATATAAAAACATTCGAACAAATTAAGTCAGAAAAGGACATCCCTAACACAGAATTTCTTAGATACCTCCAGGTCCGGGCATTTTACACCAAACACGGGACACGACCACCTTTAACTAATTTTGAAAAGCTCTGTGTGCGTGGCTCAAGCACACGAGGACTAATCTCTGGTTTATACAGGGAAGTGGTGGGCTCAAGTAAGGACTACATACACAAGACTCAATTTATGACACAATGGGAGACAGATTTAGGTAAGACACTAGAGGACGAGGACTAGACAGAGATATTTAACGCAACGACCAGAAGCTCCATATGCACAACATTAAAGGAGAATTCCTATAAAGTTCTGTTGAGGTGGTATCTCACCCCAGTTAGATTAGCTAAATTTGTTCCGGAGTATTCCCCGCTTTGTCCCAGGCAATGCGGGGAAACAGGGGATCTGTTGCACATGCTGTGGTCTTGTCCTCAAATTGCCCCCCTATGGAGGGAGATTCGGGATTGGATACAGAGGATTTTGGGCCTCGAAATTCAGTTGGATCCGTGGTTGTTTTTGTTGAACAAACCGACTCGGGAAGTGTCCAGAGCAGGCAATAAATTAGTAGCGCATTTTGCTACAGCAATGAGATGCGAGACTGCAGCTTTGTGGAAACAGAATGCAATTCCATCAATAGAAAAAATCAGGAATAGAATGTGGTTTGTTTGCCAGATGGAGAAGTTGACAAGCTTGGTCAACGACACTGGCCCAAATTTCCAAAAGGTCTGGACGCCTTGGTTGGCTCAGACAGATATACAAGGGGTGAGCAAAGCCACTATTTGGCTTTGATAGTAGGTAAATGAGTTCTCCTCGAATGAGTAGCGACGGTTAGGGATACAAGTCCGATAAGTATAAGTTTAGGCCCCCCGTACCAAAAAAGGGAAGATGCTCCCCCTGCCAAAAAAAAAAAAAAAAACGAATAAGAAAAGAGAGAGCCAACACGCAGGTCCAGAGGAAGCCGAGTCGAGAACAACCGAGCAAGCAAGAGCGCTACACCGCAGCAACCTCCTACCCCCACCCTCCCCTTCTTCCCTTGTCTTCCCCCTCCCTTGTCTGTTATTTGTTCTGTGTCATGGAATGTGGTATAGGCATGGAGTTGGTGCCACAGATAATTTGATGGGGAAAAACGTGTTTACCTGTATTTTTACGTGGGGTGGGTCCACGTTTTGTCAACAAAAATTCAATAAAACTGAAGTTATAAAAAAAACAAAAAAACATGTATCTAAAAACTGCACAGCACTTACCTGCTGTTGTTTATGAACTGTAGTATCTAATTCCAATGAAGCAAATTGACAAGATGACAAGAATGCAGACAGTGACATTCCCTGATTACACAGAAATGAACAGATTAAGTCAACAAAAAGCACATACTTGAACACAGGAAACATGCAATCTGCTTGAATGCTCAACTTTGAGGTTGCTCTAAACTTTTCACGTAAATTCATATTTATATGAATTCAGATTTGACAAGTGTCCAGGGCTGCAAAAATACACCAGGCTTTCACTATCCAGCATAACGTTTTAAAAACGCCATTTTTCGCAATATCTTCTCTGGTTCTCTAAATATGTTCCCTCATTCCCACCTCTCCTGTAACAACTCACACTATTTTTTTTTCTACCATTATTCCCCTTAATTTAAACTTGCTAAGTGGAGAAAATACCTGTGGTGAGAGCACGAGCACATTTGGCCAGCCCTGCAAATATGAGTTCGTATCCTAAGAAATGCAACATCAGGTGCTTGGGTCAGAAAAACCCAGAGGCACAATACATGATCTGTTGTCCAGTACTGTCAACCACCAATGAGGAAAGTGTTCCCTGATCTTCATTACTTATGATTAAAAGTAGATAAACCATGTATTAGAAGTACAAAGTAGGAGGAGTGTGTGTTGCAGACTAAAACTAAAACCAAAATTGGTGTATGAAGTGAATCATTAAACTGATCAGAAAGGACGAAAGAACCTCACCATGTAAAGTCTGGAAGCAAGGATGGGGAAGTATTATAGAAGCTTTAAAATGCATAAAGGATGTCGAAAAGGTGCACAATTAAAGCTTTTTTTTTACAGAAAGAGTAAGGCCAGAATAAGAGGTCTTGAAGCGGAGGGTTTCTAAGGGGAAAGTCGGGAAGTGCTCCTTCACTGATAGGATAGGGCAATGTTTCCTCAATGGGGTTCCTCGGCAGCCTGGGGTTCAGGGAGAGGATCAAGAGGGTGCCGCGAGATTTCCCCGATCTCTGAGCACGGCTATTTCCTCTATCCTGATTGGCTGCTGCTGGGTAATGCAGCCAATCAGGAGGTGGTGTCAGGAGCAAGCGGGGGTGTGACCAAGCAGAGGAGGAATCAGCATGGGCGTGTGTGTGTTTTCTGTGACTTCCTGCCCCCCTCTGACTCTTTGCCCAATCTGACTCACTTGCCCACTTCTCTGACTCCTGTGACCTCCTGCCCCCCCTCTGACTCCTTGCCCAATCTGACTCCTGTGACTCCCCTGCCTCTCTCTGACTCGTGTGACTCCCCTGCCCCCTCTCTGACTCCCCTGCCCCCTCTCTGACTCGTGTGACTCCCCTGCCCCCTCTGACTCCTGTGACTCCCTGCCCCCTCTCTGACTCCCTCTCACATCTGCCCCCCTGCCCCTCTATGACTGAGCCTCTGATTGAACCACCTATGTTGAAGCTGGGATATCCTCAAAAACCTGCCCGGATGGGGGGGCTTGAGGATTGAAGTTCAGCACCCCTGCATTACATGACTAAAAATCCAATAAAATACGTTTAGTATACATAGAAAAATTCCAAAAAGCGCTAAAAATGTACAAAAATGATCAATAATGTAAAATGTAAAATATTATCGATAATAAAAATGACCAATTGTAATTGATCAAGATAAAAAAAAAAGCCTAGTAAAGCCTTACTAAAATAAGTTTAGTATTGTGGTTTTTCAGCATACTGTATACCCCAAAACTGAAAAAGTATTGAATTCTTTCATGAAAATTGGATATATTTCCGTATTAACCACCATTGAAACAGAAAGAGTTAAGGAATGCCTGTAGTTGTATAATACTGTATATGCGCACAATTATATTTTTGAAAGAATTATCTATTTTTTTTACATACGGTTTAATTTTCCCTCTATTACTTGGAAATGCTCTACGGCAAAAAGTGTCATTAAACATTTTATGCTTAAAGGGAAAAATTTGGATTTACCAGGCATAGAATGTGACTATTCCAATGTAGAATTAAATAACAGGGAAGAATCCAAAAAACAAGTAGTTTATACAGTTTAACTATAAATGAGTAAAACACAGATTCACTTTGTTCACAGCACACAGTTAAATATAGTTAAAAAAATAACCCCTGACATTTCTAATGTTATGAAATAAACTGGGTGATTCAGTAATTCAATAGTAGTAAAAAATCTATTCCATACAAAAAAGAACATACTGGACACCTAACAAGCTCCTATTAAACCCCCAAAATACCCACAACATATATATAAGCATATGAGTGTCAGAGGAGTGCTACTGAGCATGGCAATATGCATTAAAACCAGAGACATAACATAAAACACAGACAAAGCTCAGTTTTTAGCACATCTAGTGAGACTCATACACGGTACAGTGCCTAAATATATATGGATAAATATCTAATAAGTAAATGGTCTTTTACCGTGTATGAGTCTCACTAGATGTGCTAAAAACTGAGCTTTGTCTGTGTTTTATGTTATGTCTCTGGTTTTAATGCATATTGCCATGCTCAGTAGCACTCCTCTGACACTCATATGCTTATATATATGTTGTGGGTATTTTGGGGGTTTAATAGGAGCTTGTTAGGTGTCCAGTATGTTTTACAATTCTTGTCCAGCTAGTCATGGCTGATTGGAGGTTGGCAACCTCCTACTTAATTTAAGCTCACCCCCTCCCACATTTAAATGGTTATGGGCTCACTCCATAGCATCTTCCACTCAGGGGAACTTGCCTGCTTGCAGTTTGGCTGTGACATCTCTAATACAGAGTGCTTTTCCTGGTAATGTACAGGTTAATAAAAGCTTCAGTCAGACAGAACTTTGCAGCTAATATTGACAGATTTACTATAAATCATTCTTCCTGTTATTAAACAGGTTATTAAGAATTTATATTAGCGTTAGGGACCCCTGATATGTGGTCTGCCTTGGCGTTGGCTCAGGGGCTTACAACAATTTTGGCCAAAAATGTCAAACTAAAAGACCATTTACTTATTAGATATTTATCCATATATATTTAGGCACTGTACCGTGTATGAGTCTCACTAGATGTGCTAAAAACTGAGCTTTGTCTGTGTTTTATGTTATGTCTCTGGTTTTAATGCATATTGCCATGCTCAGTAGCACTCCTCTGACACTCATATGCTTATATATATGTTGTGGGTATTTTGGGGGTTTAATAGGAGCTTGTTAGGTGTCCAGTATGTTTTACAATTCTTGTCCAGCTAGTCATGGCTGATTGGAGGTTGGCAACCTCCTACTTAATTTAAGCTCACCCCCTCCCACATTTAAATGGTTATGGGCTCACTCCATAGCATCTTCCACTCAGGGGAACTTGCCTGCTTGCAGTTTGGCTGTGACATCTCTAATACAGAGTGCTTTTCCTGGTAATGTACAGGTTAATAAAAGCTTCAGTCAGACAGAACTTTGCAGCTAATATTGACAGATTTACTATAAATCATTCTTCCTGTTATTAAACAGGTTATTAAGAATTTATATTAGCGTTAGGGACCCCTGATATGTGGTCTGCCTTGGCGTTGGCTCAGGGGCTTACAACAATTTTGGCCAAAAATGTCAAACTAAAAGACCATTTACTTATTAGATATTTATCCATATATATTTAGGCACTGTACCGTGTATGAGTCTCACTAGATGTGCTAAAAACTGAGCTTTGTCTGTGTTTTATGTTATGTCTCTGGTTTTAATGCATACAAAAAAGAAATCAGCTGTCAAATGTTATACTTTTAGTATTAAGGTATCAAGACTATGCAGTAGTATGTCTGTACAGTATGTGTATCAGGGTTTCCTAGTCCCCTGAGAGTCAACATGTTTATATATTTAACTAAACAAAAGAAAATATACTGCAATTACCACTGGAATGTGTTCTTGTGTCTCTTCGTTATAGGCTTGACCATACACATCTTCCAAATCTTTGATACGCTATAAAGTAAAAACAAACCGAAGGGAGTTAATCTTTCTTCCTAAAAGGCTTACTACTTATGTTTAAAAAAAAAAACAAAAAAAAACATACACTGATCACTTTGTGTGGTTTCAGATGTCAGGTGTTCCATTAAGATACAATGCCTCTCGGGAGAGAAAATTTAAGCACTTCTAAAAATATTCAGTACCTTTTTTTTTTTCTATTCATAGGACTCATATTGTATGGGATTGATCAGGGATCACAAATGTTTCCAGCAATGGAAACGGTAGCCATTGTTTTTACCCCAAAATTCTAAAATTAACAAGAGGCTATCTCAGATTTGCAAATACATTATTATTATTTACAGGCCCAGGTCTAATAAGTACAAAATTAGACACAGTGAAACAGGTACGCAAAGATAATAATATTAATATTACAACATTAGCACACAGCTACAGAAGATAGGATGGTCCTGCTCTAAGAAGCTTATAAATGTTCAAGAAGACAGTGGAAACATAAGGTATAGTGGGAGAAGGAGGTGAAGTCTTATCAAGAGGCTGTTTGTAGTGAAGCTAGCAACTGGGATGATGCTTATCTCTTAGTAACAGATGATTGGTGAAATGAGGCAGGAGAAAGAAGAGTGAACAGTATTCCCTGCTCCTGATCATAAAAGAGCAATGAGGAAGCACTGGGGGTGTGGCGTGGCCCTAACTTCAGAGGACATTCCTATGATGTCATGAGGTTTTTCCCTGACATCCAGGATCCTTTCCTAGTCGGGCCCAAGCTGAGTTTGGAACATGGTGAGAATACTATGAAGTTGTTGGATGGGCTCTACGAAGACATGACTTTTAAATGGGTAAAGGAAAATCTAATGTTACCGGGAAGAGAATTCCACGGGAGTGGTGCAACAAGGCAAAAATCTTGGAGGCCATAGACAATAAAAATTATAAAAACATTGAGATTAGTCTTTAATCAATCAGCCTGTTGGTACTTTAAATCAGCCTGATCCTATGACCCCACGTAGGATGCTGGGAGCTCTAGAGGATTGCTTGGGACGCGAGTCATAATATGTTCAGCTTTCAAAGGATTGTGTCTAATTATCCAATAATTGCCACGGTTGGGGCACTAGATTGTATTAATGGCTACTGCAACATTGTTAAATAGCAACTTAATTCAGCAATGTGAGTAAATAAGTGGCACAGTTGCTCCCATATCCCAGGAAGTGAGTATAACCAATCCTATAAGGATCCTGCACATGTTCTACTGGAATCAAAGAAATGCAAATCATTTCATGAACTAACAAGATATCCTCACGGAAAGAACGGAGCACGGCAATAGCAGCAAGAAGGGGGCTAGATACCGCTATAAAAATCCTTTATTCCATGGTAGACATCATGGCATGTGATATATTAAAAGTCTCGAACGCGTTTCGGGCCGTCGCCCTTTGTCAACGAGAATGGGGTTACTACATATTGTGTTACTGGGAGGTCAGAGATTTTTTACTGACACTCACCAATATAACACAGTTCCCCCACATTTTAGGAGACACAATTAGAGACACCTTCATACATATGTTTGCAGAGAGTGGTGTTTCCCTGCTTTCCTCATTGAGAGGCATTATTCTAAATGGACATTTAAAGATTTCCTGCAGCTGAGCACGGTACACTGGGAACGCTGTGTCCTAGTATCTACAAATACATTTCATGAACTATTAAGGTGAAATTAAGTTAAACAGAAAATGGCAAAGTAAAAAAAAATTTTTTTAAAAGAAGTCAAATACATATTTAGGAAACCCTGCCCTCCCCTCGAAAAAGTATATTGCAAAATATTCTTAAATATGTTAATAAATCTTCCTGGATACTACTGCAAATACCACAAGCAAATGTTAAAGATATATGTATGTACGTACATTTTTATTTATAAAATCACCATCCACGTACATAGCGCTTCCCAGCAGTAGGGTAACAAGTTCCCTATTTAAAAAGGTTTCCAATAGGTGACAGAGGGCAAATGAAAATATGTGAAGGTGAAATGGAAAAATATATATCTAATGGAGTCAATAAAATAATCTGGCTCTGAAAAAGTTCATCCGGAAATGTCTGCAAGTGCAGTATTGATTGAGGGTGGAGGAAAGGGAAACATTCAGTTGGCATTTGGAGAAACCTCTTTTCTACTCAGTCAGTGCATGACCAAACTGCCCCTGGAAATAAGCTGA
>NC_134484.1:427094086-427299420 GCF_040206685.1 Ascaphus truei | reverse complement strand
AAGGATAGGAGGAAAGGGGGGGAGAAGGATAGGAACAAAGGGGGGAGAAGGATAGGAGGGAAGGGGGGAGAAGGGAAGGGGGGGAGAAGGATAGGAGGGAAGGGGGAGAAGGATAGGAGGGAAGGGGGAGAGGGGTAGGAGGGAAAGGGGGAGAGGGAATGGGGAGCGGGCTAGGAGGGAAGGGGGGAGAGGATAGGAGAGAAGGGGGGGGAGGATAGGAGAGAAGGGGGAGAGGGATAGGAGGGAAGGGGGATAGGGATAGGAGGGAAGGGGGATAGGGATAGGAGGGAAGGGGGAGAGGGATAGGAGGGAAGGGGGAGAGGGATAGGAGGGAAGGGGGAGAGGGATAGGAGGGAAGGGGGAGAGGGATAGGAGGGAAGGGGGAGAGGGATAGGAGGGAAGGGGGGAGAGGGAGAATGGAAGGACACACACTGATACACACACACAGAGATAGATACACACACACACACACACACACACACACACACAAACACAGATACAGGCGGGGGAGGGGGGCCGTGATCTCTGCACGGAGGGGAGGGGGCGTGATCGCAGCTATGCTGTAGACCCGGCGGCCGGCATCTCCAGCATCTCTCTGTGCACGAGGGGGAGGAGGGGGGCCGTGATCGCAGACATTTTTGCTGCACACAGAAATCCGGCCACATCTCCAGCAGCGCCCCCTGGCTGTTTATGTGTTGTTGGTTTTCTTCAGTACATCGCTTGTAAGACGCAGTCCTATTTCAGACTGAAATATCTACAGACCCAGCTCCCTGAATATGTGCAATCCTGCAAATGGAGAGAGCAAACAGTGTAACCCCATAAATACTGAATAATACAGAGGAAAATTCCTCTATAAAGTCACAACCGGCCGTTCCATAATCATTCAATGAAATACCATGTGTGATGCAAGGAGGAAACAAAAGCTGCCACCAAAAAAATTGTCATAGTAAACCCTAAAATAAGGATCACAGATGAATCTACATGTCGGAGAGAGATAGACTGCTGCAGTAGCATTATTCATTTGCTTTATTTCTGTATTTTTAGATACCATTCATTTAGTGGTTTGATTGCCGTATTTTTTGTGGATACATACATACATACATACATACATACATACATACCTGTGACAAACGCCCCTCTTTTGTAGTGCTGACGTCTGTCTGGGTTCTTCCCGACACAGTCTTCTAGGGTTAATTATACAACAAACAGGATCATGCAAAGTATTATGCTGCTTCTGCCTGCTTTATTTTCATCCAAGTAAGGTACTGCAGCTTTAACAAGTGTAGATTAGAGGTACTCAGATACTTTCATTCAGCAGTTCACACATTTCAGTGTTACAATATTTCCCACACTGTTATTTCAAGAAATAAAACCAAAATCATATAAGCAAAATCCTATCCCTTTCAGGGATCTAACTACACATCAGAATCAGTCTCTCTAACAGCTGCTGGCCAACTAAACTGGTTCCCCAGCTTAAAACAATGCTCTTTCATTTAGGGTCACAAGATACAGCACAGTCTTTTAGCAACAGCAATAACCATTTGTTTTGTCTTATCTGTTCGTGGTGTCCAGGCAAATCCTCTGGTACTGTGATACTTGGAGGGGCCGTCAACCCCGACACTGGATGCAGGGGAGCAGCGATACCCCCAGCCTCCAGGCTCTAAGGAGAGAGACTGAAATGCAAACCTCTCTGCTCTAAATACCTGTGCATGTGATTAGAAGAGCAGGTGAGGGAGAACTAGAGCCATTGTAATCTGTGGTCTGGATTTTCCATCCAGCTGCCTGAGTTAATGGGAAGCTGTGGAACGGATCATTTTTTAACTATTCCTGCACTTTCTGACCTAAAATGGGGCAGAAAGCTGCCTAACATCTTTGGACTATGTCACAATACATACATACATACATACTGTAAGGACGGCATCGCGATGGGGCCAGTAAGAGTCTTAGACAGTGGGTTAGGCTGTAATTGCAGTGGCAAATGGCTTCTCCATTTTGGCTTTACTTTTGTTAAATAAATCATGACACGGTGAAATATGTCATGTGTTGTTGTTCATCTGAGGTTGTATGTACCTAATTTTAAGACCTGCTAAGGAACAGATGATTGTTATTATGTCCTGATATGTAAAACCATAGAATTCAAAGAGGGTGTACTTTCTTATGTATGTATGTGTGTGTGTGTGTGTGGTTTGTTCAGATGCACTGTGATTGGCACACGGCAATCACGTGATGCGGCTGTCGTATTTGAAAAACAAATTGTCAGATCTCTTTGCAGTATGTCGCAACGCTACCGTCGCGATTGGCATGTGCGCTTTCATTTGATTCTATTGCTTTGTTGTGAAGCTGCGCGGCGTCGCCTCCGATTTCTGGTATAATCACGGCCTTATCTTAGCAACTATGCCGAGAGGTCCCCTGTTATCTCTGAAACAGAGTGCTTAAGAGAGGCACACAGTACTTTGCTCCGGAATAAGTGATCTCACAGTTCAGGATAGAAAGGGTAATCTAAATTGGAACACAATTGATGCAAAGGATTACCGATGCTACGCACAAGGTGGTTACTTAAGATGACAGTAATAGTAATAATCCTAAATACCTCCCTAGAGCATTAAGAGTGGGTGCTACTTAGGGAAAATGTAAATAGTACAAACACTGTGAAAATACCAGAAGTATGACTATTGTGAATAGTGTCAATGTGTGAGGAGCATTATGGACGGCTGTCAATAAAGCTCCTGTTTGCACTATAAAGGTTTGTGCACCCTTCAATACAACATCTGCATATCCAACCTGAGTGAGTGGATCCAACACCCTGACAAGGTATGAGACAATGTGTATAGTCAAACTCAGGGGTGCACTCCCCACGGGAGGAGGGGCTGGAGAATTTCCAGGGGGAGCGCAGCCGGCACGGAGGTCCTGCGCTCTCCCCCAAGGTATTTAAATTAAATGCTGGGGGGACCGCGCGAGGACTCTGCAACTTCGCCTACCTGATCTTCGGCGATGCGTCGACATGGTAACCGGTGTGGAATTACGCCGCAGAGTTACGTCATAGGACCCCACAACACATCATTTCACGCCGAGGAGGAGGGGGGACGCGAGCCGGGAGGTAAGCAGGCGGGGGTGGGCAGGTTAAAAACTTTGCGCACCACTGGTCAAACAGATGTGAACTCCTTGGGAGCTGGGCAGGGAGGGTTACATATGGTATCAATTGAAGAATATTTCTGGGGTCTCAATGTACAAATCGTGTTCAAGAACTTCATGGACCCCTTAACATGTGACATTACTGTCACAAATACCTTGGTTAATGGTACAAATGACTAGAGATGGGCAAAACTGTCAAAATCTGTTTAACCGAATTTCCCGAGCTTTCCATTCAAAATCTGTTCCCCGGTGTAAAATCCGTCGATGGATTGTTCAAGTTTCAATCCAATCCATGGATTCCTCAATCCACTGGTGGATTTTACCAGTCCAATCCGCGGATTTATGCATGAGAAATACTGTCCTGCGCTTCGGCTTTCTGTAAGGCACCCTTTTATGGTGTCAATCCGTCAAGTAGCTGATAAGGAGGGAGCTGTATATGGCCACTGAGTAACCCGGAGTAGGGACGAAGCCCTATCTGAGAGGGTGAAACGCGTAGAGGGGGAGATCGTGGTGTAGCCCTATGTGTATTGTGCAATAAAGTTTATTAAAGATCATCCGGGAGTTTCTACAGTCTGTCATGTGCAGTGGCGCCGGATTCCTGCCTTTCACAATCCGCGGATTTAGCAATCCACTGGTGGATTTTAAGAATCCAATCCAGGGATTCGGATTGCAGAATCCGCGGTTTGAATTCTTAAAATCCGCCAGTGAATTGCAAAAATCCGTGGATTGGTAAAATCCTCCCAACAGATTGTGGAATCCGCAGATTGGATTGTCAGTGATAAAAAAAATTAAATCCGGAAAAAACTAATCGCCATTTTTTGAGACTGATTAACGGAAATCCGCAGACCAAAGGAAACGACCGATCCGAGGCAGATCCAAATCCGCAAAAAAAAAAGTTTGCACATCTCTACAAATGACCACAACGGACGGTATTTACATTGTGATACTGGTCTTACCAATTAATTTTAAATGAGTAAAGCTAAATTGGTTCTGAACATACATATTAGCAATGGTACAATGGTATACTGTATTTAAACAAGGCCTGCCTTGTGCTTTGCAGCTGGGTATTGAAGAATTATCTCAGTTGGTAACCAGAGGGAGCATTTCTGGCAATGGCTGGTGAGAGTATTACATAACACTTATTATGATGCATGCTTTCATCTACCTACACAAGCTCTCGTGCAACTGAAGTCAGTTACCATGTCAACACAATTAAAATCTGTCGCTCCAGCCCTGATTTTGCTTACTTGGGATTTTGTTGTGACCCTGGTCTGTTTGTAATTTTGTCTGCTTGCAACCCATCTTCAAACACATCTTTACCGGAGCAGATGCCAACCAGCCCCGTCTATTTCCTGTTCTGACCATACCGTACTTTAACTTCCTGCTGTTTTCTCCGCTTTCTTCACCTGCTTAGCCTTGCTACAGGCCACGGGTCCAATTGCTCCGGTCTCTAGTAGTATCTCCTGCAAGTTGCAGGAGAGTGGCTATCTCCGGAGGCAGACATGAATTATATAGTTTTAAATAGAAAATTAAAAAAAAAACAGTCAACTGTTGAAATACATGCAAATTGGATCTTATTATAATGCTGCTGAAATTGGAGTCCCTGTCACAGTCCTCCCCCCGTGCAGATTACTTTGTGGTGATCTGAAAAGTTTCAGCCAAGTCAGAGCACTTTTTTTTTAAATAATACTAGTCTTGATAGCAGAAACTCGTTAAAGTAGACTGCAGCCAAATAATTGCTTAACTTTGTGTTCCAGAGGTTGGTGTTGTGTTGGAACTCAGTGGCAATAAGGCAAGCTGGACATTAGGCTTCATCCTTTATCCACAAAGCTGAAAATTAAAGAAAAAAAATCCCTGTTATGTATCTAACTTTATTCTATAATACAAACATAGTTGCATTACACTTGCAAACTTGCAAACTTAAAAAACGTCAGAATACATACTTGAAATTTAGATCTCAATGTATCTTTCCTTACGATCCCTTATAGCTTAGAAAGAAAAAAAAATACATAAGAAAAAAATCGGCGGCTGACCCAGATGAATTAGACATCAAAATAATCATTGACGTAAGAAGAGAGGGTATACACTGAAAACCGCGTCTAAATAAAATCAATATCCTGCAGTCTATATAGGATTTTGTTTTCATGTCTACCTGAATGGTACTGTAACAAAATCACAACTTAGTTTTAAGGTAAATATGTAAATTATATATATCTCATCATCATCCTAAGCCCTTATCGATCCACTGCTGGATGAAGGCCTCCCCAATGATCTTTCCGGTACTGTGGTTGAAAGCCTCTCTTTTCCACGTTGCTCCAACAAATTGTCTGATTTCATCTTCCCATCTTACTTTTGGTCGGTGGATTGGTCTTTTGATATCCCTTGGAATCCAGTTGAGCACCATCCCTGTGCAACAATGGTAATTTCTTCTTGCGATCTGTCGGCCCACTTCCATTTTAATTTCTTTAACCTTGTGATGATGTCACAGACTTTTGTTTGGTTTCAAACTCGTTCATTCTTTTTCCTGTATTTGAGAGCAATATCCAGAATACATCTCTCCATACTTCTTTGAGTTGTTTGTGGCTTCTGAATTGTCATTGCATTTAGGGTCCAAGTTTCACATCCATACGTGAGGACAGGCAGAATATAGTGGTTCAAAAACGTTCCTCTTAAGGCACTGTGGAAGATTCGAGAAAAACAGAGGTACGCTTTTTAGGGCTTGAAGTAACCCTGCTCAAACGTCCCTGAGGGCAAATATTAAATGTTTGGTGGAGTCCCAAACAACAGTTGGGTGGTGCTCGCGGGGAAAAATGGTAATGTATTCGACTGAGAGAGAAAGGATAACCTTGTGCGGCATTAAGGAACACCCTCAAGTGTATAAAATAAACTTTAATTATATCATTTAAAAAATGCGTTTCGGAGTGAATAACAGCGGTAAAAAGACAAATAAAATAATATAGATTCAAATGGCGCTATTGCTTAGGCTAATTGATGGTGTCAGTCTGTCTTAATAGATAGTATAATCACACCCAAAGCTAATGCTTAGCACAGAGAATACATTTTGGAGTTATAGTTGACAGAACTAAGTCCAGCCACTACAAGTGTAGTTACTATTTGGTAGCAGGATAATAAACTATGTACTAAAACTATTGAGAGCTACAGATGCTGGAACCTTGTCCCTACTAGTGCACCTAGTGACCCAGAGTAGTGAGTAGGTAACTAATGTTAAAAACTCTCACCACCAAACAGATATTAATTTACTGTTTAGTTGGTTAATACTCAAAGTAGCACTTACGTGGAAAGCACAGAAGTGTCTACTATGGTGAATAGCTCAGTGACTTTAGTAAGGCTTCGATAGTAATATTTGTTACTTAGTATTGTAATAAGCCAAGATCTCAACAGTTACATAGTAAATATATTCTGTCAGAGCGCTCTTGCTGCCCACGGCTGCAGTCTCCTAAACACTCTGACCTGAGGACAGGGAGTTTTGGAGACTGCAGCCATCTACTGGGGCACTGCCACTTACCGGGGAAGTACAAGCAGCCTACCAAGCTCTCGCCATGGAAGAGGCATTGGACTATAGACAAGTCAAGCCCCCCATTCTGGACCTGACCCTGGAGACCTATCACCACCGGTTCTGAACCTATCAAAGTAAACCAAAGGACCGACAACAATTACGAAATTTGTTTATCCGCTGGCTCCAACCCAACGAGCATAGTAAAGAACAGATCATGGAGCAGGGTATTTTGGAACAGTTCATCCAAGTTCCAACAGCTCCTGCCCGTGACTGGGTCAAGTGCCACTCTGCAGGAACCCTTTCGGTGCCAGTCCGAATAGTTGAAAACTTGATAAGCGCTAGGTCCCAGACAGGCACACCTGTGTCAGACCCCAGACGACACTGTTCCTCAATGAGAGAGGTGCGTACTCCGTAACCAAGCCGGTACAAAATAGCCTGGCCCCTTGCTGGAAGGAATCAAAGTAGAGACGTGGAGACAGAATGGCAATACTGGCACCAAGGTACACCCAACTACTGGTCCCAGATCCCTATGTCCCTTCTGGAGACATCGCCGGATGTCTACAAACCAGAACCAGACAGCTGTAGAGCGTGCGGAGAGTGAGGACACCAGCCAGCCCACTGTCCCGGAATGGATTACTCCTTTGCTAAGACAACGGCCATCGCCCACCTAAGGGAGGGATCCTGTCCGTTGCTCCTCCAGGTTATGATTGCTGGAAGGTCTGTACAAGCCATGCTTTATTCTGGATCTACCAAGACGCTGGTGCTCAAAGTTCTGGTGTACCCCAAGGAGGTTACATATGAAACCACTTACTGTATAGAGTGCCCGATGATACCCCACAGCTCAAGTATCTTTGAATATATAGGATCATGAGTCTTCCCTGTTGGTGGGGGTGACTCCATGGTTGCCCACACCAATTAAACTGGGCCGCGACTGGCCCTCTCACCATTCCTTTTATCCTTCCTGTCTCCTGAAGCAGGTACTCAGGAAAGGGGAACTATGGTGTCCCTTTTCCCATTGTCCCATGACCTCTACCCCCAGACGCAACGAGCCCCGAAGTCCTAAAAAAAAGCCTGTAGGAGATGTGTGCAGAGGTATGCAATGGAGACCGTTTTTAAGGTGAAACTAAAATAAGGCTTTATTGTGCCTGTTCCTTTAACACGGCAAAACATGCAAAATAAACAAAATATAGGCCTACACCACTTTGGAGAATAGCTATAACTTTACTCCAGCCCTCTCTAACTGGGTGGGTAGCTAAGCTAATTACCACTCCAAACACATATACATATGCATATACATATATATATGCATATATATATATATAATCAAAAAATAAATAGATGATACCGTTCTGTGGCTAACGAAATGCTTTTATTTGTGCGAGCTTTCGAGATACACTGATCTCTTCTTCCGGCGATGTTACAATGAATGAAGCAAGGATAACTTAAAAACAGTGTCTCTTGGAATGTTATCTGTGCTGTTCCTTCCCCCGTGTGGATGTGTTTTATGGCTAGAGGTGTCAAAGGGTAACTGAAAGCAAGTGAAGAAAGAGTGTGTATGTGTATCAGTGTGAATAAAAATGAATGGAGAGCCCACAGTATAAACAGTGCTCTACACAAGGTGTGTGTGGAGTGAGAGGGATATAAATGGTGTGGGTGGGTGTGGAAATGTGAGAGTTTGTAGCACAACTAAAAGTGTGTGTGGATACTATGTGGTCCCTATTGGTGTATATGGATGGAAAAATAAGGAGTATTAGTATGTGTGAGAGACAGCTGTGTGTGCATACATATAGCACAGTATGTACAGACATGGCCTTTAGCGCTCATGGGAAGAGAGTTCGCTAGTGTCAGTAATGACTCATAAAATTTCGATCTCTGTTTAGGCCACTGCTAAGTGTCCCGAACAGTTGCATAAATTTGTATTCATGCAACCGTCTCTCTTTCGGAGTTTTAAGATTACCTTTGAGTATGGCAACCCTCGGATCGTTCATCTTATGGCCAGAGTCAGAGAAATGTTCGCCAACAGGACTGTCTCTTGTTCCGCGTGTGATGCTGTGGCGATGCAGGTTCATTCTCTTGTTTAGCCCCTGTCCTGTCTCACCTATGTAGTAGCAGCCCCCTGGGCATTTCATGCACATGATGAGGTACACGACATTGCTGGAGGAACAGGTGAACCCTCCTCTGATTTTGTATTCCCGATTCTTGTGTGGTATTTGTATTGTGTCCGCTGTGTAGAGCATTGCGCAGGTTTTGCATCTTGGGTCCTGGCATGGTTTTGTCCCGCATTCAGTTGTACTGCTGAATACTTTACTCCTCACCATAATTTTCTTGAGATTATGGGGTTGTCTGTATGATAATAAGGGTGCTTCAGGGAAGACCTGTTGCAGTCTTGTATCTTCCTGGAGGATGGGTTGTAGTTTCCTGGCGATCTTGCGTAGGGCTCCTAGGTGTGGGTTATATGTGACCACCAAAGGTACCCTGTCGCTTGTCTCCTTCTGTTTGTATTCAAGGAGATCACTTCTTGGTATTCTGGTGGCTTTGTGAATTTGCTGGTCTACAATTCTGTGGTTATATCCACGGTTTATAAAAACATATATATACATATATACAGTGTTCGACCCGTGGCGAGTGGATTTAGGCCGCTGGTGAGTGGATTTAGGCTGCTGCTGCGGCTCTATGAATTCCCCTCCTCGCGCCAATTTTTTATTTTTTTAAATAAATAAGTACTCCCCCTCCCTGATTGGCCTGACGCGGGGGAAGAGGGCCGGCTGGCAGCTCTGGGTCAGCCACAACCCCCCCTGCCCCCGATCCCCGCTTGCTGCCCGGGGCGGGAGGTAGGCTGGGGGGGTCCCGCGGCTGCTGCCCAGGCGCTTCCTCTCCGTCCCACGCTCTGGTAATGGGAGCGGGGAAGTAGGCTGGCAGCAGACTGCGCATTTACAAATCTCTAGTGAGTCTCATTTCCATTGGCATATGTATTAAGGGCTATATTTATTAAGCGGTGCTCAGCTGTAAAGTGCCTTACAGCTCAGCCCCGGTTAGTAAATATGGTCAGGTTTAAATAAATTGAAGAGAAATCTCAGCCCATTTTGTGGTAAAATGAATGAATTTAATAAACATATCAAGAGGGTGTTTTACTATACTCTGATACCTGCTGTCCTACAGTGATCCTGTGTTAACTGCTACACACAAGTGAAACATCATACCGAGATATCCCATACAGGGGCATATGGAATCCCGCCCTTAGTATTTGGAATTAAAAAATAATGACTGGGAAGCTTAGAAGAGCATCAAACACCATTCTGTGTATGTTGAACAGCAATCACTGTTTTGTTTATCATCAGAGTTAACACTGCAAATTTCTGTGTGTAGCCATGTGTAAGATTGGTGTACATATCTCTTTCTCATGCTGGCAGTAAACCTGGTAAGTATGCAGGAATGCCAGTAGTTATCATGGAGGTTTGCCCTCACACCCTGGTGAGGTGTCATATGTCCCCAAAGGAAGTGACAACATGCATTGTGCCCCCACTTAGTGGTACAGAGCAGGTTTGTTCTCTGGGGGGTGATATAAGACACAGCACTGCCTAAAGTTAGAAGTCAGTTTCCTGTTGTTGTGCTGCCTGTTCACTGAGAGGCACGTGAAAGTTGCAACATTGTTGCAGTGTCTCCTGCTAGCTGAGTCAGTAAGCATACGCAGCAGAGTAAGCAGACGCAGCAGTATTAGAGGAGTGGGCAGAGTTAGAGGAGCTGACAGACAGAGCAGCTCAAAAGAGAGACAAAGCAGCTCAGGAGAGGAGATTACAGCAGCCAGAGAAGCTGGGGAATCTCTCTCTGAGAGTAAAGGTGGAAAGCAGCTCTATTAGGGACAAGGGACCTTCCTAAGAGAGTGCTGCAAAGAGATGAGTGGCTGAGCTGTTATCTGTGAGGGGCAGCTTGCCCATACCACCATGCAAATAAAGATGCCCTTGTTAAAGATACCTCCACTGGGTGAGGGTGAAGTTACTCAGCAGTGGATGGCACCACCAAGAAGGAGTTCCTCACCAGGACCATCTCCCTGCGGAAGCACAGATCCTGATGAGGTGGAGGCGCTGCACATGAAGTAAGTTGGACTCGCACCCACTACCTCAGCTACCTGTCCTGATGACATCCCCTAATAACACCAAGCGGGAGACTCAAGAGTCCTGTTACTTGCAGGTGCACCACCACACACGCCTTGTAATGGGGGACTGGTTAGACTACACGGGCCAATATGAGATTGGGTGGGTCAGGCCAGAGGGAACACCCGTTACAATTGGAGGCGCTGCTGAGATACCTGTCAACAGGACAGGCTTTTGCTAGGCACACAATAGGAAACAGGGAAAGTGTCTGCTGCCACTTTGTGCTGCGTGGGACGGAGCCAGGGGTAGTCAGGGAGATGCTGGAGATGCATGCCGCAAAGACGCCTTGGGATCCGTTAGGGGTTAGTGAGTCTGGAGCCGGGGGCTATTGCTGTTCTAGTCGCCTTGAGGTAGCGCTAGCGGGGGACGCCTGAAGGGGTAAACTGGTAACTGAGAGCAGGAATTCTGGAAGGGTCCGCACTAGGCTAGCCAAAAGTAGGTCGACGCCCAAAGTACTGCATGGAAGAGCCAGAGTACTCTAGTCTCCATTCCAGATCACTTACCAAGGAGCACAGACTGGAGGAAAGCGTTACAGTAGACACTGAGAGAGTGAGCCTAGCCTGAGGTAGTGCAAACACGAGTCAGATCTACATTAGGTACACAAGGTGGTGCACAAGGCATTTTATTGCATCGGTGTGGTAGCTGCCCCGCAGAGAGGAGCTCCATGTGCGATAACAGAGAAAAGAATGGCGACCGCAAGATTGGAGGCTCTCTCAAGCAGTGAGTCACACTAAAGATGGCGGCTCCCGCCAAGTCTGGAGAGCACCAGGACTGTGCAAGAAATTGTTGCAGAGTATTGTCCGAGTTGGGTGTGGGTGCCAAAACCAGAGCCCCGCCCCTGCACTGTGAGTAGTTCAGCACAGAGTCAGAACCACTCCTTGGTAGAAAGTGTCCCTTCTCGAGAGAGCCCCGCCAGAATGGAGGATCTGCACAGAGTAGAAGGTCCAGGATGGCAGGGGGCAGAGAGAACCGTCAGAATGGAGGATCTGCACAGAGCAGAAGGTCCAGGATGGCAGGGGGCAGAGAGAACCGTCAGAATGGAGGATCTGCAGAGCGCAGAAGGTCCAGGAAGGCGGGTAAACGAGGAACATGCATATGACCTGTGCGTGGAAGAAGAACAAGCTACAGAAGAGACTTCTGTGAGCCTGTTGGAGACTGGCGTGACAGCCGTGGCTGCGCCGGGTTTGTCCTGTCTATGCTCTCGGGAAAGTAACCTCGAGGCTAGAGAGGACGACAGTGTTGCTAGATGGGAGGAACGTAATGGACTTTGTTATCATTCAATATACAAACAGCCAAACGCTACCTCAAATGTGATGAAGAAAGATAATACTACCCAAAATGGCGGTTCCCGCGTTCCCGGGATACCGCGTGGGCCAGCTGCAGAAAGTCTTGCAACTTTGCAGTTTGCTAATTGTTGGCCAGGATTGGCGCCAACGAGAAAACTCCACCCCGTTGGGGAGTTTGGCACGAAAGCTGGAGCCGCGCCCTCATGGACTATGACTGACTCCGCCCCTGTGCTGGGTCAGCCTACAAGTCTACGAGACCCTCCTCTAGAGTCCACCAGGGGGAGTGAGCACATTGAACTGCCCGTAGCAACTTCTGTTTCCCCTAAGAACGAAACAGAATGCAGCAAAGCACAACCTCAGCTACAAGGGGCATGGCGGGCCAAAAGAGTGACTTACCCCTTTCTTTTGTGCCCGTGTATACATAAAAGGAGGAGGGGTGATAGGATCTTTGCCAGTTATTCATTGCCTAAAGGATTCCGGGAAGTATCCAATGACGGAATCACCAGCTTGAGGTGTGAGGACTCTGATTGTGTATCTCTGGGAAAAGAACTTGTTTGGGGAGCTACTTTCTTTGCAAAAGGAGCAATCCTGCTTGTGTCTAGCTGTTATCTGCCTAAGCGTGAGGAGTTCCAAGCTCCGATGACAGAGACGGCTCCAGATCCGGTTCCAAAACCGGAACCCCAGATGATGGAACCATTCCTGACGGAATCAACGAAGGGTAAGGTGACTGCCCAGGGAGAAGGGGGATCGCTACGACTGGTACCGCCGGAGCAGGACTGCTTCAGGCCGATGGCCACCAGCGACTGCGAAGCGCCCCAACGCTGTTCCCCTGCGGAGATGTCCCTATCCCCATCCTGTACTACTGAAGACAGTAGTCAACCAGCTGTGGTGATGCGCCAGCCGGCGGACCACACAAGTGAAGCTGAAGATAAAGAGACATTTATCCCATCGGCTGCGGACCATGATGTAGGCCCGTGTGCTCTACAACAGCCAGTCCGGCCTACCACAGAGGAACACATCGCAAGCCAGCGGAGTGGTGAGGAACCTCCTAACCCCCCACAGGCGCCGGTGGTGGCAATGGCGGAGGTCGTTCTGGAGGAAGAGGTTCCGGTTGGGAACCCAACGCAAGATGGCGGCGAGTCCAGCGAGATGGCCGTGTCCTCTCGGCCAAGCAGCTGTACCCGGTTGCCTGGGTCCAAGAAGAGCCAGCAGGCCCTGCGGAAGCCTGGGAGTAAGGAGGCGAGTGAACCAGAGTGCCAGTCCGATGGTACTGGGCAAGGTAGCGAGAAGTTGCGGGTCGTAGCCCCGCGTATGCCGGAGGTGTTTCCCTATGCCCAACCCCAGGCCATAGTTAAAACCCCTGCCCCTGTCACTTTTTCCTATGGGTCCCAGTCTAGCCAAGGGTTGTCTGGGGAGTCCCGAGCCACTTTTGAAGAATGGACTGGGGAAAATCTGGACTGGGGTGACTGTTTTGTCTCCGATGAGGGGTCGGGGAGGGAAATGTCTATGCAACGAATGTTATACTGCACTAATGATGACAATCGTACTGTTATGGTGGGATGTGATCCTAAGAGCCTTGGGTCAAATTTTGGGTCTCCAGGAACATTGGGAGTTTCATCTGGGGATTTGGGTAATGTTGCTCATATGGTGCCTATTGCCCGGAGAGCCCCCTATGTGCCTTCACTGTCAGGAAGAGTTATTAGGGATCGCCAAAAGTTGGTACGTAATTTTCATCGTCCCTGGGAGAACGAACTTATGTTTGAAATGGGTTCCCTTGATTCAGAAAATTGGGATCCTGGCGGGTTAGATGAGACGTGGTGTAGTCAAGAGGGTAGAGTAGTCCCAGTAATGGATACTCCAGCATGAGGTAATCCTAGTTGTTATACATCTAAAGTTAGGATGTATCTATTATGGTTATGATGAAAAGATATGTACTGTAATGTGTTGTTATGTTTTGCAGTGCTACCTGAAGGAAGGTTCCGCAAATTTAGATCCCAGCCGGGACGTTGGGGTTCCACCAGGGGGAGAATGTAGCCATGTGTAAGATTGGTGTACATATCTCTTTCTCATGCTGGCAGTAAACCTGGTAAGTATGCAGGAATGCCAGTAGTTATCATGGAGGTTTGCCCTCACACCCTGGTGAGGTGTCATATGTCCCCAAAGGAAGTGACAACATGCATTGTGCCCCCACTTAGTGGTACAGAGCAGGTTTGTTCTCTGGGGGGTGATATAAGACACAGCACTGCCTAAAGTTAGAAGTCAGTTTCCTGTTGTTGTGCTGCCTGTTCACTGAGAGGCACGTGAAAGTTGCAACATTGTTGCAGTGTCTCCTGCTAGCTGTGAGTCAGTAAGCATACGCAGCAGAGTAAGCAGACGCAGCAGTATTAGAGGAGTGGGCAGAGTTAGAGGAGCTGACAGACAGAGCAGCTCAAAAGAGAGACAAAGCAGCTCAGGAGAGGAGATTACAGCAGCCAGAGAAGCTGGGGAATCTCTCTCTGAGAGTAAAGGTGGAAAGCAGCTCTATTAGGGACAAGGGACCTTCCTAAGAGAGTGCTGCAAAGAGATGAGTGGCTGAGCTGTTATCTGTGAGGGGCAGCTTGCCCATACCACCATGCAAATAAAGATGCCCTTGTTAAAGATACCTCCACTGGGTGAGGGTGAAGTTACTCAGCAGTGGATGGCACCACCAAGAAGGAGTTCCTCACCAGGACCATCTCCCTGCGGAAGCACAGATCCTGATGAGGTGGAGGCGCTGCACATGAAGTAAGTTGGACTCGCACCCACTACCTCAGCTACCTGTCCTGATGACATCCCCTAATAACACCAAGCGGGAGACTCAAGAGTCCTGTTACTTGCAGGTGCACCACCACACACGCCTTGTAATGGGGGACTGGTTAGACTACACGGGCCAATATGAGATTGGGTGGGTCAGGCCAGAGGGAACACCCGTTACATGTGTGTGCAGTTTTACTCCCCATTGGCAGCCTGTTATGTTTCCTTTATTCGAGAATTGTCCCCAGTTAACCTAAACCACATGCATTGAGAGAGGTCTCTAGACTATTCAGCTACATACACATGCATTTTATCTGCTTACCTAAAGAATGCTTATGTCCACTCACTTTTCTTTAAGAGCTCTGTACACTATACACCTTTATCAAACATAGGGTAACTTGGCTGTTTTTACTGATCTCACGTCTTATTTTCAATTACGTTGAATGTCCCCTTTTTTCTCCCCTAGACCCAGGCCAACAGGAGTGTAACATACAGATGTAGCAAGACTAATTTCCTTTATTGTGTACATAACCCTGCTGTGTGGCGCTGTATCAAGTCTTTGTCAAATCTAAATAGATCACATCAACAACATCTATATTCCTGCTTACTTAAAAAGACAACCATTGGATTAGTTTGACTTATCATATCCCGCGTAAAACCATGTTCAATATTACCTATCGTTTTATTATCCCCCAAAAAATCCGGGAAAATGATCGCTTACTAAACTGACTCGGGAATACAAGCACTTCAAGGCAGTGAATGAACTCTATCTCTGCAATATTACAGACAGTCTTTCCAGACATTTTGTTTTTCCACCGGGATCTTCTATTTATACTGTATGTAATAAAGTTCCTGTAAAAGTAGTTGGAACTGTAATGATATAGTGAAGTATTATTCAACTTTACATTTATGATTGCTGTGTGTCAAAGATAATGTGCATACATTTAATGATACATTCCTCTTTTTCTATTTAAAATCATTATCAATACAATAAAACCACATCATAATTTGTTTTTCCACAGGGAACCCTATACATTTTTTTTCTTCATATATTGCACTCTAGTGTATACATCGCTGTACTGTATGAAGAAATTTTAAGCACAAGTTCTTGCCTCCGAGCTTATGATAGATCTTACTATCTACTTTTTTTTATGTGCCTGAAGTACAGGAAGATAAAGCAACTTGCCCAAGGTCACAACACGGAACTAAAATAACATAATAGATTAGGTTAAATAAACATAAAAATATCATGTTCAACCTTTGTCAAAATCTAATTTTAGCAAGACATGCTCTCTCTCTCTCTCTATCCGTTCAGTCGAGTACGACTCTCGGCCACTCTATGGATCAGTGTGCTCCATGTCTTCTGATCTCTCATGGCTTCTTTCAATTCTGCTATGTTCAGTCCGGTATTGTATTGTATGTCTTTATTAATATAGCGCCATAAATGTACATAGCGCTTCACAGTAGTAATACATATCATATAAATAACAAATAATATAAATAACAGATCATGGGAATAAGTGCTTCAGACATACTGTAAAAGTAACATTAAGGAAGGAGTCCCTGCTCCGAGGAGCTTACAATCTAATTGGTAGGTAGGGAGAACATACAGAGACAGAGGAAAGGGCGTATCTTTGTGATATTGCGGAGGAAAAAGCGACAAGTTTTAGAAACGTTTTGAATATGAGAGGAGAATGAGAGTGAGGAATCAAGTGTAACCCCTAGGCAGCGTGCGTGGGCTACTGGGTGAATGATCGTATTTCCAATAGCAATGTGGAAGGAGGTAGTAGGGCCAGGTTTGGGAGGAAGTATAAGGAGCTCTGTTTTTGCCATGTTAAGTTTCGGTCGGCGGATGGCCATCCAGGATGATATTCCAGAGAGGCATTCAGAAACTTTGGTCTGTAAAGTCTCCTTTATCTTATAGATTTCCACACACACACACACACACATATATATATATATATATATATATATATATATATATATATATATAATCAAAAAAATAAATAGATGATACCGTTCTGTGGCTAACGAAATGCTTTTATTTGTGCGAGCTTTCGAGATACACTGATCTCTTCTTCCGGCGATGTTACAATGAATGAAGCAAAAGGTAAACTTAAAAACAGTGTCTCTTGGAATGTTATCTGTGCTGTTCCTTCCCCTGGTGTGGATGTGTTTTATGGCTAGAGGTGTCAAAAGGTTACTGTGAAAGCAAGTTAAGAAAGAGTGTGTATGTGTATCAGTGTGAATAAAAATGAATGGAGAGACCACAGTATATACAGTGCTTTACACAAGGTGTGTGTGGAGTGGGACTGGATATAAATGGTGTGGGTGGGTGTGGAAATGTGAGAGTTAGTAGCACAACTAAAAGTGTGTGTGGATACTTAGTGGTCCCTATTGGTGTATAGGGATGGAAAAACAAGGAGTATTAGTATGTGTGAGAGACAGCTGTGTGTGCAAACATATAGCACAGTATGTACATACTGTGCTATATGTTTGCACACACAGCTGTCTCTCACACATACTAATACTCCTTGTTTTTCCATCCCTATACACCAATAGGGACCACTAAGTATCCACACACACTTTTAGTTGTGCTACTAACTCTCACATTTCCACACCCACCCACACCATTTATATCCAGTCCCACTCCACACACACCTTGTGTAAAGCACTGTATATACTGTGGTCTCTCCATTCATTTTTATTCACACTGATACACATACACACTCTTTCTTAACTTGCTTTCACAGTAACCTTTTGACACCTCTAGCCATAAAACACATCCACACCAGGGGAAGGAACAGCACAGATAACATTCCAAGAGACACTGTTTTTAAGTTTACCTTTTGCTTCATTCATTGTAACATCGCCGGAAGAAGAGATCAGTGTATCTCGAAAGCTCGCACAAATAAAAGCATTTCGTTAGCCACAGAACGGTATCATCTATTTATTTTTTTGATTATTGAAGCTCGGCTAACACGGTACTGATACCTCTACATGAATATATATATATATATATATATATATATTCCCCATTTATTGCTATCCCTAAGGGAGAAGCGCAGGGATTCACTTTCTGTTTCTCACATTTGTATGGCCAATCTCTTCACCAGCTGCATGCTCGTTACATGCAGAAGCGTGGCAATTATATATTCGTTTTACATCGCTGTACTGTATGAAGAATTTTTTAAGCACAAGTTCTTGCCTCCAAGCTTACGATAGATCTTACTATTTACTTTTTTTATGTGCCTGAAGTACAGGAAGATCAAGCAACTTGCCCAAGGTCACAACACGGAACTAAAATAACATAATAAAATAATAGATTAGGTTAAATAAACATAAAAATATCATGTTCAACCTTTGTCAAAATCTAATTTGGGCAAGACATGCTCTCTCTCTCTCTCTATCCGTTCAGTCAAGTACGGCTCTCGGCCACTCTATGGATCAGTGTGCTCCATGTCTTCTGATCTCTCACGGCTTCTTTCAATTCTGCTATGTTCAGTCCAGTATCTTTCTTGATGGTATCTAGCCAGCGAGTTCTTGGGCGCCTCTTCCTCTTTTACCACCGATCATTCCAAGCATGACGTTCTTCTCAAGCAACTTGCTTCACATGAATGAATGAATGAATGAAGGGAATATTCAATTCCCATAAACAGAGAGAAATGGAAGGAACAAAAACCCTAGCACATAAATATATTTAATGCAAACCACTGTTTTCAAGAGGCTAAATGAATTCCAAGAAAAGCCACACAGAGAAAAAAAGTGTGTACAGTATATGTGAAATAAATGTAATAAAAAAACAATATTAAAAAAAAGAAACAATCCAAAGAAATATACTTATTGAATATATCCGAGCTGGGTACAAGCTCAACCAAAAAAGTTGTAAATGTTTCCTCTAAGATAAAAAGCAATAAAAATAACAGCAATAACCTAGCAAAGACCCACGGAAGATAATACTGTACCTTCCTTACAGCATTAAAAATAGGAAGAAGTTCCAAAGATTAGATGATGCTGTAAACCAAAGGGTACGTGCAGGTTGGTGTTATATATAAAACACTCATATATGTAAATGTTAAGTAAACATACTATTTTTTTGTACAATAGTAAAACACAACAACCCTGATTTGCAGTGTGTGGTAAGTATGTTATATACAAAACCTGTCTTTCCCTTATAAGGAAAAAGATTGTTACATTATTAGAGATATTACCTCTTGCAAACAAACATATCTTAGTAAAGTAGCAAAAAAAAAACAGAATATTGTTAGTGACAAAATGGTATACAATATCACTTAACACCAGGTCTGAAAGTAAGTTACCAAAATATTACATCCAGTTGGATCTATATAATATGATGTTACTTTCCAACCACATCTAGTGGTACTATCCTGGTTTTAAAATATGTTTACTGAAAACTCCAAAAAAGGTTTTTTTATGTTTCAGATAAAATTCTCCCAATTTTGCAAAAAAGATGTTATAATTTTGAGTGTTTGTTAAGGGTGATCTTTAGTCCAGACAACTTTTTCAATAGTATGTTCCGTAGAAAGAGTGACCACGCTGTCTGTGTATTTGGCGCATACAGTTATATGCTGGCTGGGTGAGTGGAAAGGAGGGGGGGAAACATAGATTAAAACACAGACCTCCAGAAGGGTACTCCTTCCACACTATTCCCAGCTCCCTCCGCAGGGCAGATGTATTCCTCCCGGGGTATATAGCCTCATAGGTGCTGTAATGATATTATGTATACTGCTCCTTGCCTTGAGCTTACACAGCTCTCCACACCGCAGTCTCTCCACACAGTACTATAAATGTGGGTGTAACGGCTTGCTAAGGGTCTCCTCACCTCTCCAAACAGCCGCCAAAGTTACCTTCACAGAGTGACCAGTTGGCACCACGCGCACTCCCCGCTGCTTTTTTTTTTTTTTTTTTTTTAAACCTAGTGGTTTTATTTCTTTAATTGATTGGCTAGTGTTTTTATTTAGCTAATTCATTGGTTGGCTAGTGCTTTTAATTTTTTATTTTGGAGGTAGTATATGATTGATTTTTGTGTATTTTGGACATTCATGCATTTGTATTAGGATGACCATTGACTTCTATAGTAGCTTATCATGCCCATATTATATGGGTATGATGTACTACTATGCCAATCAATGGGTACAGGGTTGGTATAGTGGATCCGGGGTGGTTGGTTAGGCCTCCTGGGTGGGTTGCGGGGGAGGGTGGGTTAACCTTAGGCCTAGGGGCCATTAGATTGTATTTTTTATGTATTCTTTTTGGCAGCAGAGGACATGGCCCTGCAGTATGCCGATGAGGACTCCTTTCATAATGGCAGGGTTAAGTAGAACTGTTTTATTTACTTTATTTATGCTGGTTGGCTAATGTTTTGTTAAATAATGGGTAAATGATCTATTATCCATATCTGGATAATAGTTATTTTGCACATTACTGTACTGTATGTGTTTGGGGTGGGGGTGTGGGGGGTGTATTTATTGAAATGTAGGCCATCTTTATTTATTTTTACAACACGAATGGAACCACAGGCCAGCAGGGACCCCCGGTGGATGCCCGTGGGGACCACCTGAGGGCCTCCAGACACCTGTGGGGACCACCCGGTGACCCCCACCGGCCTATGTTATCAATCGTGTGCTAAAATAAATAAATAATTATTTTATGTGGGGGCACAGGGGGTGGGTTGTGTATTGGTGCTTACTACATATTTTAATATAAATTTTAACACTAGTGTATATGAGCAGAGGGGTCCCCGGAGCAGAACCGCACTGATTTCATGTCCGGGGACCCCCTGCTTCCTTAGATACAGGCCCCGTTATGGGGTGCCGGTGTCGCCTATGCATGTAAATGTCCCGCGTCACGTGACTGGCAAAGTCCCAGAAAGGCAAAGTCCTTGTCATACTTGCAATTAGCTTATTTTTTTACATGCTATATATACTTAGCGGTTTTTATGCAAAATATTTCAATGCATACTACATTATGGGATAGATCCGCATAAGTCCGTTAAATACTTAACGATGCGTTAAGTGCTGGGGTTTTGTTGTAACAATGGCCACCCATTAACTTTAACAGATGTTTGTGCTAATGTTATGCAAAAGAGATGGGGACCACGCATATCCTCAGCTGTCCGTTAAACTTAATGAGAGAAATAATGCATTTTAAAAAGCATTTTTTTTTAGGTAATTTATACACCTGGCGTTAGGTGCTAGAAGCACCTAACACAAGGTACCAGAAAATTATTTGGCCTTGTCCAGGGTTTGGAAGTGGGCCACTTTGTCTAGGCAATATAGGAAGCCAAAGTCAATACCCTGGACTAGGGCAACTAATGTATCGATAACTTTTGTACTAACCACTTGGAAGCCATTGTGGCCTTGAAGGTAACCAACGGGCTAATACAAATACCCAAACTACCTATATGTCATAATGGTGCAACCGCTATGGCATACAAGGGATTACCCCCCTGGGCACTCTAACCTCCCTTGATGGTCTCATTTTAAAACGGGGCACAGGAGAGCCCAGTTCCCACGGTTCACCTGCCTCCCAGTCCTTTCCTTCTCTCCTCATAATCCTCCTCGTATACTCCTTCTCCCTTTCCCTCCTCTCCTCTCCTACACAGTAAAAAAAATAAAAAAAATAATAAACAATATAAAGATAAACTAATATAATACAGATAGAAAATAAAATATTAAAAATTATTTAGGAAATCTGGAAAATAAAATACATTTTTAAAAACTTAGTACACTAACACTAAAGAAAACTAAAAACCTATAGAACCTAAAATTAGCTATCAAACTATAACAAAATGACTTACTGGTCAATGATTCCCCTTACCTCCGTAGGGAGCCGGTTCCGTGGGTCGGGGAAAGTTGCGGTGGCCATCTTGAGGTTGGCGCCGCATGTTATTAGGGGACTGTGTGTAGTGCGGCAGTGGCCATGTTGTGGTTTGCGCTGCCAGGAGGGGAGGTCCTAGAGACCAGGATTTCCTCCGCGGCCTGGAGGCACCCTGACAGAGCCGTGGGCGTTGGAGGTAGTATCCAGGGAGCAGCCATCTTCCTGGACTATGCCAGACTTTACCCCCTAGGCCCCAGGCAGTCCCATCACTGTAGATAAGTGTGTGAGGGATCACCAACAGCATAGGGATTACCCTGCAGCCAGATACCTCAGCGGAGCAGAAATCAGACTGTGCATGAGTTACTCCGGCTGGAGGCAGCACCGCGTGGTGGCCCAGAAGTGAGGCGTTAGGGGCTTGGTGTCGGAGACACCACAGCGTAGAGCCTGGTCACCCACTATCTTGGAAGCATCCCCTGGTTACAGGCCTGTACCAGGAAGGTAGACGTGCACCAACGATACACAAGGGTAGCGCTGCCATACTATATACCTGGGACAAGGGAGGCTCTGGTGGACACAGGGTTCCAGGTGCCCAGGGTACCCCAAGTATTGGGGGAAGACAAGCACCCATATTATTGTACTGTTACTGTGTTATTGTTATTGCTGTGTTGCATATTATTCTCTTTGCCATACTGTGCGATCACAGTAAAGAAGTGTTATATAACCGGTGTGTGAGATTTCTGGGGTATACAGTATAGGTATACCGGTTCCCGTGACGAGCTATCACGCCAACGATGGGATCCTCACGGGTGTAGGCACTGCACCCATTCACCCCAGGCACCCCAAGAGCGGATGTTTAGCCCCCTGTAAGCCAACAGGTAGCACCGTAGCGCATAACGCCTGCAGTTTCCCTTAGGGGTAGGGAAGGGGTATTACACTATTTATATCTATAACTTCTAACAACGAAACACTAAGCACCTTTTTAATATTTTTTTTTATTTTTTCCATCTTACTCTCTTTCATTAATACTCACACTCACTAACACTCAATGCACTCCCTAACATGAACTACACCCACTCACTAGTACAGAGGTCTGCAACATTTCAAAGAAGAGGTGCATGATACATATACTGTATACACACACTGTCCTCTCTCACTCTCCTTCCCCTTTCTCTCCCACCATACACACTCAATTCTTTCCTTCTCTCTCACCCAATCTACCCCGCCCCCACCCCCCACTTCCCTGCCACACACACAAAATTCAAGAATTTTACCTTTGGGCACGGTAAGAGGCCTGATCTGGTCCCGCGTTGCAGGAGTGGCAACGCCGGCGGAAGTGGAAGTTAGGCTCGACTTCCAGACGGGTGCAACTTCAGAGCACCCACTCCAGCAAGGTAAACGGGCAGGGCAGGGAGGGATTAGCCACAGAGTGAAGGCCCGGTCCCTGCAACTAGAACACAGAAGTGTGGTCCCGACCTGTGGCCAGACCTAACTTCCAGCACGGCCTAGCCAAGCCCCCGTACAGAGCCACTTGTATTTACTCAAAGAGCCGCATGCGGCCCGTGAGCTGTAAGTTGCAGACCGCTACACTAGCACAATAACACAACATGCTCACTACACACCATAACTGACTAATACTATTCACAGGGCTGCTAACAGAAATGTTGGGGCCCAGGACAAAATGAAAGGAGCAGGGCATTCCTCATCCCCACATCAACACCACCACCGCATGGTACACAGGGGGACCTTGAGGGGGAGAGAGAAGATATCGGCTGGGGTGGCAGAGAAAATCTTCCCTTCATGTGCTCAGCTATGATTGTAGCTCCGGCGAACAGCTGATGTTACTGGCTGTGTAATAGAGATAGTCCAGGAGTGTACTAAGATCATGCTTGCTGCTTCTCTCAATCCTACGCGTTTCTCCACTTTGTGTGTCTTCGTCAGGGATCCGAGTGCACAAAGGGAAGACCTACTTCTGGGACTCTGACGTCACATCTGGGAGGTCGCTGCAGCAACCAGGATGCTGGTCGGGCATAGGGGAGGATATCGTAGAGCAGAGAAGTGACCGCTGCTAACTAACGGGGGTCGCCAGCCTGCTACAGAATACTTCTCCACACCCAACAGACAAGGAAAGCATCCAGTGGTTCTATTTCCCGAGCACCCATACAAAAACCAAAAGGAACACCATCTGATTGCCCACAGAGGAGACAAGAGACTGGAGTCTATAAAGAACAGGAGACTATACGCTCACTAACTTTCTGTGTAAGTGCAAGCTTTTTAACCTGTTATTGATTCATTTTTACATAAAGAATTTTATACTGTGTCTGGGTAGTTATGTACTTGTGTAGGGGGGTGTAGTTATGGACCTGGGAGGGGATAGTTATGGTCCTGGGGGGGGGGTATTTATGGGCCAGGGGGGGCTAGTTATGACCTAGAGAGGGTAGTTATGGACCTAGAGGGATGGAATTTTATGCCTGGGGCGGTAATTATTGACCTGGAGGGGGGTTAGTTATGAACCTGGAGGGGGTTTAATTATGAACACTTATGACACGTGAAAAGTTAACTTTAATAACCCTGCCAATAGGAAACCGCGATGGATGCTGCTGCAGCTTCCTATTATCCTATTGTCTTCCGTGCCGCAGAAAATTTAAGCTTCCATATTGTTTACCCAGCAGGGTAAACATTTCTCATTAAACTTTTACATTTCTTATACCATTTCTCATTAAACTTCTCCTTTACTTGATATCATAAATAGCATATTTTCAGTATCTGCTTTTCACTTTCCTATTTGAAATGTAATGCATGTACTTACAGTATATGGTCTAGGAGGCAACCATCTTTTTGTATTTCTGTAGCACGAGATTAGTCAGAGATATGATGTTCTTTTCTTTAAATTTACTACTGGAAATAATATTGTGATTGCCACTTGGGATTTTCCATTAAGTAGACTCATCACTCAGTTGTCAGAGATGCACTCAAATAGCAGCTTCAAGATCAAATCAATACATTCACAGACTTAATTATTAGATCATCCAGGTTTTAAAAAAAATCCATGCCTTCTCTCTCATGTGGATGAATTATTTTTCAGAAGTGTTATTTCATAACAAATATCTAAGTACTGTAGGTACACATGTCCCACAGTTATGATCATAGTGTCAGGGAGGCATCCAAGCTAAAAATTATATTCTGGGACTAAAACGGAGTGCACCTTTAAAGGCATCAACATGTATTACTAGCAGAGACATAATTAGAGAGTTATGCATAGATGATTGATGCTTTTTTTTAACTAAACTCTGACACCTATAAGCATATTTGAATTGAATACTGAATCCATTTGCCTGGTTTGAGATGACGTTGGCCTATTTGGCTTTTGTTAAATGTACAGTAGAACACGTTTCTCACTTTTGAAATAGATGCAAATGGAAAGCTTGATGTGCTTCTTGGCGCACTTATTGGGAACATACAACTTCCTGGTTCTTAAATATCCCACAGCACGCGGGCCAATAGGAAGCCGTTGACAGAAGCTGCGGCAGCTTCCTACTGGCTCCATTTCCGTGGAAGATTTAAGCTTACATATGGTATACCCAGCAGGGGGTACTACCTATGGGAGGTAAGTATCTCATGACACAGGAGGTCCCCCAGAGCTGAAATGAATGCAGTTACATTTCCAGGAGACCCCATGCTTCATACCTTCAAGGGACAACAACAACCACCCTAGGTGGAACCACACCTTTAAGGCCCATATTTACTAAGTAGTGTAATGCAAATCTAAACTTCATTCACTAGAAGACACCTCTCAGTCCATTTAAATGAATGCATTTGAAGGTTCTTTCAGCGCCAAATGAAATGTATAAGCCCAGATTGCTAAAAGAAGGTACATTTTTTTTACCATACGATGTATAAAAGATGAGAGAAATGCTGTTAGGTCCACCTTTAATGTATTTTATTGTGGTCAAAGTGTCCAGGCTTTTCCCTCATATGTTTTATATATTTATATCATCTTCAGCTCTTGTCTATCAACTGCTGGTTGAAGGCCTCCCCCAATGATCTTCCAGGTACTGCGGTTACAAGCCCCTCATCTCCACATTGCTCAAAAAATATATCGGATTTCATCCTCCCATCTTACTTTTGGTCGTTGCCTTGGTCTTTTTATGTCTCTTGGAATTCAGTCTTGTACAATCTATATCCAACGATGGCCATTTCTTTGTGCAATATGTCTGGCCCACTGCCATTTTAATTTCTTCACCCTTGGATGTCACAGACTTTTGTTTGGTTTCGAACTCATTCATTCTTTTTCCGGTCTCTTCAGGTAATACTCAGCATACATCTCTCCATAGTTCTTTGCATTTGTTGATGCTTCTGAATTATTTTCGCATTTAGTGTCCAAGTTTCACATCCATATGTGAAGTGAATAAAGAAAACACAGCATCAACTTCTAAATACAAACAGTGACTAAATATCCCGTTGCTGGATTGTGGGGGGGTGATTCAAATCCTCCCAAAAAGTAATATACAAAGGAAAAAGGAACACCAGCGCGTGGGTTAAATATGTGCCCTAATGGGCAAAAAACACTATGTGTTTAAACCTATAAAACACAACTATCCTATATACAGTGCAAAATATATCCAATCTCTGTGAAAAGTGCACTTACATAAACAAATATCCAAGTGAAAATGTCCCGCAAAGTAAGTCCACTTTGGAGAAAGTATCCACAGGTTAACTTGATCCAGATGATAGGTGTGTCTCTTCACACTTGTTCCACTTTAAGAAAAGAGAGAGGAACATGGCATAATAACGTTTATTACAGGAAAAGATAAAAGTAGGAACACTCACAAACGAGCTATACTGCAGTGCATGGGTGCATAGCTTGCCAGCTCCTGTTGTCTTTGTTAGGCAGATCTTTCTTCACTCGTCCTCTGTTGATTTCCTTGGTCTCCTCTCCTGCTCCAGACGTGCACGAGCGCATGTGACCAGGCTCCAACAGCTGCGTGAGGACTGGGTGAGGAATTAGCTCTGCTCTCAGACAACTATGGTGGCTGTGAGTGCCCAAAACACATCAGACGCGTTTCGGCAATGCCTTCCTCAGTGATGTCATAATCCAATCAATTTCTACGAGAAACTGTATGATGGTGAGAAGGTGATCTGCTCCAATGGTACCAACAAAGCTCTGAAGGATTTCCTGACAGAGACAGTAAGTAGGCATTCTGGTAAGCACGTCTTCAGGGGGTCAAGCTTTATGTATCATGTGTATAGTATTAGCCACGGTGCTACTCATATGTTTCTTTAAGCAGAAAGTGTGTCTTAAGGTGGGTCTTAAAGGTGGATAGACAGGGTGCTACTCTGGAATTGAGGGGAAGGGCATTCCAGAGGTGTGGGGCAGTCAGTGAGAAAGGTTTACGGTGGGAGTGGGCTTTAGATACAAAGGGGGTAGAGAGAAGGCATCCTTGAGCAGAACGCAAAAGTCCGGATGGTGCATAATGAGAAATTAGGGCTCAGATGTAGGAAGGGGCAGAAGAGTGTAAATCTATAAAAGTGAGGAGAAGAATGGAGTGGGAGATGCGGTATTTGATAGGAAGCCAGGAGGGGAGACGCTGAGACATATATAGGAAAGAGTAGAGTGATTTTGGCTGCAGCGTTTAGGATAGATTTTATGGGAGACAGGTGAGAGGCAGGAAGGCCGGACAGCAGGAGGTTACATTAATCAAGACGGGAGAGAATAAGGGCCTGAGTCAGAGTTTTAGCAGTCGAGCAACAGAGGAAAGGGCATATCTTTGTAATATTTTGGAGGAAAAAGCGACAGGTTTTAGACACCTTTTGAATGTGAGAGGAGAATGTGAGAGAGGAGTCGAGTGTGACCCCCTAGGCAGTGTGCTTGGGCTACTGGGTGACTGATAGTACTTTCACAGTAATGTGGAAGGAGGTAGTAGGGCCAGGTTTGGGAGGAAGTCTGAGGAGCTCTGTTTTAGCCATGTTAAGTTTAAGTCGGCGGAGGGCCTTCCAGGATGATATCGCAGAGAGACATTTAGAAACTTTGGTCTGTACAGCAGGAGTAAGGTCAGGAGTTGAAAAGTATATTTATGTGTCATCAGCATAGAGGTGATATTTAAACCCTAGAGATGTGATTAGGTCACCTAGAGAAAGTGTGTACAGAGAAAAGAGAAGAGATCCCAGGACAGAGCCCTGGGTTACTCCCACAAAGAGATCAATAGAGGAAGAGGAGGTACTAGCAGAAGAGACAATGAAAGTAGGATGGGAGAGGTAAGATGACTGGATTCTATTGTTATGGAGACCAGGTATTTTTCACCTTTTATACCGGGATCATAACACTGAGCAAAATAAGGTGGCAAAATAAATTGTCATTTATTCACTTAAATAGGTTAAGCACAACGAAACACAAAATACATGAGAAAAACACATTTACTGGGGGGTTGGGGCAAATAACTAACTTTTCCTGGTTGAAATAGGCAAAGAAACAAAAAGTTTTAATTAACCGGGACTTAGTCCCAAATGTCCTGGAACTCAAAATCGGCATGACGTTCCTGACGCCACCACTCTCTTTCTTCCGGAGGTGCTGCAATCCCTTGACCGGGAGTAAGTCCCAAACGTTCAATTCTCAGAACTTGGGCCCGAAAAGTGGGACTTAGAAAATTTTCTGCCTTGAAATTTATGAAGCCGATTCGCTGCTATTTCTCCGAGAGCATCTTTTGGTCATTTCAAATTTGCTGCTGCTGTTGTTCTGGTGCTTAGAATCTCAGCTACGGATTGGCTGAGGGTTTCTAATAGTATTTCAGAGTTCATTCATGAAATAATACAGCCAATCCGAGCGTGGAAATATTCTCCTAGCTCCCTAGAGTCTCGTGTCCTCACGCGCGTCCCCTCACGCGCATCCCCTCACGCACACGCAGGGATTCCCTCGGCCGAACGGCGCCCTCTCACGCAGCGCGCATGCGCGTACCCCTTACATTGCAGGAATAGACAGACCTCTTTCCCTGGGCAGAAATCGCTCATAATTCCTTACGGAATTAATCTACACAAGTCTCCCCCCTTCTTCATGAACTACGGATTTCATCCTGCACGGCTACCCATCACTCCCTCTTCTTCAGGGATTCCTGCAGCAGACAAATTTCATGGACCAAGATTCTTCCAGACAGAAATCCAAGCAGACCACCACCGCCGTGAGACCCCAGAACTGAGTCCAGGAGACAAGGTATGGCTGTCCTCTAAGTACATACACGTAAAGGTTCCCACACTCAAGCTAGCCCCAAGATTTTTGGGTCCATTTCAAATCTTGGAGAAGATCAACCCGGTGGCATACCGCCTACAACTCCCTTCCTCTATGAAAATACCATCCGTATTTCACATTTCCTTGCTGAAACCTGCCTACCGCAGTTCCTGTTTTCCGGACCCCGCCCCACCAGCCCCTCAACTCGTGCACGGGCAAATGTAGTACGAGATCCAGGCAATCATTGATTCTAGGATATCTAGGAGAACCACTCAGTATCTAATCCACTGAAAAGGATATGGCCCAGAGGAACGTTCTTGGATTCCACACCATCAAGTCCAAGCACCCGAGCTTATCAGGAAGTTCCATCTGAAATACCCCCTAAAACCCCACGGGAATCGCCTGGAGGTCTCTCTTGGAGGGGTACTGTGAGGACTTGAAAACCGCGTAAACTCACGAGCGCTCCCGCACGGATCCTGCGCACGCGCGGATCTACTCTCACTCCGGCACCCGCTATCAGCTACCTGGAGACTCGCGTCCTCACGCGCATCCCCTCACGCACACGCAGGGCTTCCCTTGGCCTAACGGCGCCCTCTACTTGCACGGCGCACATTCCTTACATCGTGGGAATAGACCCCGCCTTCGGATCGTGTCGCACCCGAGCTCTTTGGTAACATATCTTAATCAGCGCCACCACCTTCACCTGCCTCTATCCTATCATAGTCTCCACTGAGGTAACTCCTCTGCTCTACCCCCCATGGGATTGGACAATCATACGTATATATGCTAATCTGTGCCACTGGCACTTTGGCTGAGCATAGATTCTTGTTCCCTGTGCTTACCTCTCCTGTGTTCTAGATTCCTGCCTTGCCTCGCTTTGTGCTTACCTGTATACCGACCCAGCTTGCCTTTGGACTACCACTTCTCTAGACTACTGAACTCGGCTATCCTCGACCCTCCGCTACTCTCCTACCCTGACCACGGCTTGTGCCTCGACCATCCTGCTCTCTCCAAATCTGACCTCGGCTATAGCTCATTCTACACTTCAGACCTCTCCTACTCTGACCTTGGCAAGTATAACGACAACCCTGACCTCTCCACCCCAGACCCGGCTACCAAGACTACTCTACACTCCGGACGTGACCCCAATGTCGGTGGCGGGTGTTTACCTATTCCCATCTCAGTACCGGGGTCTCGTCTTGTTTGTGGTGAGCACAGCAGAACACCAGTCTACCGAAGCTGGGCAAACGTGGATTCAGAATCTAACAAGGGCATGCGCCAACCTGGCACCTCTGCCACTTGTCATGCAGAAGCCACCCACTTAGTTAAGTTCCTCAAAGTACGGGCTAGGGCAAATGGTGGTCCGAGGACTTCTATTCATCCCGGGACGTGAGTTCTTGAGCCTAACTCCGGTACCCAAATGGCTTTCACACTTGCAACCTCTGAGGCTTTCATGTCCGTGACCTGAGCAGACTTGATGACACCAAGCTTGGTAGCCACATGGTCTCTTGGAAATATGGACCTGGAAGTCCCAGTTCATATACCATGCACAAGCATATACTGTACACACTTTAAACATACTGTTTAATAAAATATATATTTTATACTTTTCTAAGTCTTATGGTTATGGGGAATAGAATAAAAATCCTGCACTTTTATTCCTACTAGCCATATTTAATACACACGCTATACCGGACTTAGGCTTTTAAACTCCTTGCAACTTTATGTATGGTTAGAGTACCCCCAGAACCCCTATTCCGGATTCTGGGTGACCTGGGCATTAACTGGGCATGCCCTCTTATACTAAGGACCCCTTTACCGTTCTAGGGTACCACACATCCATATGCCCCATTTACCTTTCTGATCTGTGTTGAAGCAGGGAATCCTAGCGGTGAGTCGCGCAAGCATTTTCAAGGGGAGATTTTGCCGGAGCAATGTGTCTCAATGTATCAGAGAATCTGTCCTGATTCTCGAGTACATTTTTGTGGTATCCAGCAACTCTGGAACCCGGCTAGCTAGACACATTCTGAGAAGACTGTCATCGTAACCCCCCTTATTGTTGAGCCTGGTTACCCCTTCACCGTCACATCTATCCTCTAGTTTCAACAGCATTCAATCCTCTGGTATCCTGACATTTTCAGAGACCACGCAATAGTAAACTGTGCAAGGAAAATCAGACCATCCCAATCAAGCCCTAAAGTGCAGCTCGCTAGAACAGTTAGAAAGTTTAACCCACAACAATTTCTGGCTGATCTGATCAACTGCCCTTATATATAGAATCGACTTAATACCTGGCCCCGATTCTGCGCTTGATTATTTCCAATCAGAGTTCTTAAAATTCTGTGATACCCATGCTCCACTACGCAGAATAAGAAAACGGGGGTTAGGGGGGGGAAGGCACCTTCCATGGGTTACAACCGACCTTATAGCGCTCTACCATTTTAGGGATGCCTTGTGGAACGACTACAAAGTAACTGGCACTACCAAGGATCTGAATAACAACAAATGCCTGCGGAGTACATGAACAAGGCAAAAAAGACCTGCAAGAGCCCAATACTACACTGACAATCTTCACCAGAATACATACAATCCAGCTAACTTCTGGATGGTCATCAACAATATATCCAAGCCTTCTAGCCATCAACAACCATGTAATATCACTAAGGAGGATATTACTCTGACAAATCCCACTGACATTGCAAATGCATTCAATGAATACTTTATGGAGTGTGCTACTTTCCTATTAGCAAAACGTAACCCGAACTACAAACATGAAGCTCAATCTGGGAGAACCCCTATAGCCACACCCTCTCCCAACACTGCCCACAATTTTCAATTTGCCCAGTTTCATGAGATTACACAAGCGCTCCTCAAATTAAAACTAAGCAGCCAATGTAGACCTGACCTGTTGCAATCAAGGTTCCTACGACTTGTTGCCCCAGCCAATGTCAACTGCTTGCTTTACTAATCAACTCTATTTTGTCTGCAGGCCATATTCCTAAAACATGAAAAAATGCCAGAGTTGTCCCAATCTTCAAAAGTGGGGACAAAAACACGATCTCAAACTGCAGGACAGTCTCTCATCTCCCACTACTAGCCAAAGTCATGGAAAAATGTGTTCACTCCCAATTAAGCGATTTCTATACCAAGACAAATTTCCTTAGCCAATTCTAATCTGGCTTTCGTCCCAAACACTTCACAGATACTACCCTCCTAAAAGTTTGCAATGAGATCCAGTGTGGAATGGAACGGGGATAAAGTGAGCTTTTTAAGTGAGAAGTTATAGTTAGACTATAGTTTGACTAGAGGTGACTGGTGACTGCATCTTTCTGCAAACTCTTTTACTCACGACAACAAACGGTATGCTACTCAGATCACACTATGATTCCATGCTTGCTAACCTGCATATTTTAACCCCCCACCCCTTTACAACTTATTTCACTGCAGCCTCTCCCAAAACTGAGTGCACAATACACTGAAACCCTGAACTGACTCTAGCATTGCAATGCACCAAAACATTTGACAAGGAACAGGCACACCCATGCGGTTTAGTCTGCACACACTCACTTTGTTCACAGCAGCTCCTTGCAGCACTGCCTACCTATGGCATAATGAACCTGCTATGTATTTTAACTTTTTTCTTTCTCCTGGCCTCATGGAGATGTTACTCCCTCTATACACTACAAACTCCTCCATCCTGGCCCAAACCCAACATCACCATACACCCTGGACTACTCAAAAGCCTAGCACTATCTACTGAATGTTGGTGGAGAACTCTTAAAAGCAGCACACCAACCACTGCTCACTCTAATAGCATACACCACAAATTTACAACCTACAAACAACTACCCAAATTCCTACTTGTACTGTTACTCTCTTTAGCAGGTGATATTGAAACTAACCCAGGTCCTCCCATTTCAGCTCTGTCCCATGCCCCTGAGAATTCCACCTTTAAATTCCAAAAAGGGCTATCTGTCGCCCATTTAAATATCCGGAGCCTGCTGCCCAAACTGGACGAACTAAGGGCATGGTGCCTTATGCATAAACCCAAAGCCATCATTCTTACAGAAACATGGCTATCCCCTAAAACCCCTGATGCAAATATCGCCATTCAGGGATACTCCATTTTTAGGAGAGATAGGTCAAAGAGAGGAGGAGGGGTGTTATTTTATATTGCAGACACCTTAAAATTTACACTGTTAAATTGCCCCCCAAGCCCACCCTCTTTTGAAATTCTAGTTGGCAAAATCTGCCTCCCCTTTTCTAAGCCTATCTTGCTTGCTGGCATCTACCGCCCCCCTAAAGCCCCTCTACAATCCCTGACTGATATCACCCAATTTCTTGGCTCCATTTCCTCTCTGAATGAGAAGAGTGAGCTGCTAGTTCTTGGAGATTTCAACTGCAATTGGCTTGACCCTAAAAACCACAAAATCCAGATACAACTGAAGTCACTTAACCTATCGCAACTCATTTCCCAACCCACATGGATAAACCTGAAATCGCATAACCATTCCTTGCTAGACTGGATTCTCTCCTCAAACCCCAGCAGAATCCAATCCTCTGGCATCCTTCCTGACATTTTCAGTGACCATGCAATAGTGTACTGTGTAAGGAAAATTAAAATGCCCCAATCAAGCCCTAAAGTTCTCCTCACTAGAACATTTAAAAACTTTAACTCACAACAGTTTCTGGATGACCTTACCAACTGCCCATGGCACAGAATCGATTTAATTCCCGACCCTGATTCTGCGCTTGACTATTTCCATTCAGAGTTCTTAAAACTCTGCGATATCCATGCTCCACTACGCAAAATAAGGGTACGGGGGGCCCACCTTCCATGGGTTACAACTGACCTTATTGCACTCTACCAGCTCAGGGATACCTTGTGGAAAAGCTACAAAGTAACCGGCACTACCAAGGATCTCAATCACTACAGATGCATGCGGAACATGTGCACAAGGCAAACAAGGCATGCAAAAGCACAATACTAGTCTGACAATCTCCACCAAAATACAACAAACCCAGCTAACTTCTGGAAGGTTATCAACAATATATTCCAGCCTCCTAACCATCAACAACCAAGTAATATCACTAAGGGGGATATTACTCTGACAGACCCCACTGACATTGCAAATGCATTCAATGATTACTTTGTGGGGTGCGCCACTAACTTATTAGCAAAACGCAGCCCAAACCACAAACCTGAATCTCATCCTGGGAGTACCCCTATAGTCCCACCCCCTCCCAACACTGCCCACAATTTTCAATTTGGCCCAGTATCTGAAGAGGAGATTATACAAGCGCTCCTCAAACTAAAACTAAGCAGCCAATGTGGACCTGACTTACTACAATCTAAGTTCCTACGACTTGGTGCCCCAGCCATTGCCAAACCAATTGCGTCCATAGACAACTCTATCCTGTCTGCAGGCCATATCCCTAAGACCGATCTCACTTCTCCCAATTCTATCCAAAGTCATGGAAAAATGTGTCCACTCCCAATTAAGCGATTTCTATACCAAGACAAATTTCCCTAGCCAATTCCAATCTGGGTTTTGTCCCAAACACTCCACCGTAACTACCCTGCTAAAAGTTTGCAATGAAATCCAGTGTGGAATGGAACGGGGACAACTCACTGGTGCAGTATTCCTAGATTTTGCAAAGGCTTTTGACACAGTTGATAATGCTATCCTGCTCAACAAACTCCAGAGCTCTGGAATAGGGAAGCTTGCTTTAAACTGGTTTCAGTCCTACCTATCAGGAAGATCCCAACATGTGTCCATCTCAGGCTCTAACTCCAACCCCATGGATATCACCTGTGGTGTCCTGCAAGGCTCTGTTCTGGGGCCCCTACTCTTCTCAGTGTTCATTAATGATCTTCCTACAGCTTGTAAGGAAGCCTCAATACACATGTATGCAGACGACACAATCCTATATGCACACAGCCATAGCCTCTCTAACCTTCAACACATACTTTAGTCTGACTTTTTGAGACTCGAAAACTGGATTTCCCAAAACAAACTGTTTTTAAACACTGACAAGACTGTAACAATGGTATTCGGGACCAAGACTAAATTTTTAAAGCTTCCAGTGACTGAGCTCCTGATTAGAACCAACGCCAACACCACCCTAACCCCTGTCACTAGTTTTAAATACCTGGGCTTATGGTTTGACTCCCACTTAACATTCAGGATGCACATTGATATCCTGACCACCAAGACCTATGCAAACTAGGGGCACTTTACAGGAACAAATCCTCCCTAAGTCTCCTGGTCAGAAAGCGTATCGCTCAGCAGATGCCAATTGTGCATAATTATAATAATGCCAATTATTGACTATGGAGACATAGTATACGGCTCGGCACCTCAAACCCACCTTAGCAAACTTGACACCCTCTACAATTCAATTTGTCGTTTTGTTCTCCAATGCAGCTACAACACACATCACTGCGATATGCTCAAAGAACTAGATTGGTCATCACTCGAGTCTAGGCGCAAAGTTCACCTTTCCTGTCTTGCCTTTAAATTCTTCATGGGCAAGCTACCCAGCTACCTGAACAAGCTCCTCACCCCTACCACATGCAGTACCCATCACCTGAGATCAGACTCCAAAAGACTATTCATGGTCCCAAGACTCAACAAAGTATCCGGACGTTCCTCCTTCTCCTACCGTGCACCCTAAAACTGGAACAACCTACCAAAGACTCTCACATCCACCACCAGTTTAAGTTTTTTCAAATCTAAGGCTGTCTCACATTTTAATCTGGTCTGTAACTGTTTCATATGCCCATAATATATATTTTCTTTAACTGTGCACGCAATGTCTTGTATATAATGTATACCCTGTTCATTTATGTAACTGTATTTGTAACCATGTATTATTTGTTTTACTCTGTGCCCAGGACATACTTGAAAACAAGAGGTAACTCTCAATGTATTACTTCCTGGTAAAATATTTTATAAATAAATAAATAAATAAACTTACTGGTGCAATATTCCTAGATTTTGAAAAGGTTTTTGATACTGTTGATAATGCTATCTTGCTACACAACGTCAGTGCTATAGAATAGGGAAACATGCATTAAACTGGTTTTAGTCACACCTATCGGGTAGATCCAAACGTATATCTCGGGTTCTACCTCCAACCCCTTAGATAGCACTTGTGATGTCCCGCAAGGCTCTGTTCTGGGGCCCTACTCTTATCAGTCTTCATCAATCTACCTACAGCTTGTAAGAAAGCTTCTATAAACATGTTGGCGGATGACACAATCTTATATGCACACAGCCCTAACCTTGAATACGTACTTCAATCTGAATTTTGAGACTAGAAAAATGGATTTCCCTAAACAAACTGTTTTAAAACACTGAGAAGACTGTAACAATGGTATTTAAAACCAAGGGTACATTTCTAAAGCTACCAATGATGGAGCTTTAGATCAGAACCAACTCGAATACCATCCTAGCCCCTGTCACTAGTTTCAAATATCTGGGCATATGGTTTGACTCCCATTTAACATTTGGGTTGCACATTGATACCCTGGCATCCAAAACCTATGCCAAACTAGGTGTACTTTACAGGAACAAATCCTCCCTAAGCCCACTGGTCAGAAAGCGCATCGCACAGCAGATGCTAATACCAATTATAAACTATGGGGACATAGTATATGGCTCGGCACCCCAAACTCACATTAGCAAACTTTATACCCTCTACAATTCAATATGCCGCTTTATCCTCCAATGTAACTACAACACACATCACTGTGAAATGATCAAAGAACTAGAGTGGCCCCCACTTGAGTCTAGGAGCAAAGTTTATCTTTCCTGTCTTGCCTTCAAATAGTTTCTGGGCAAGCTACCCATCTATCTGAACAAGCTCCTCACCACAACCACATGCAGCACTAATCATCTGAGATCTGACTTCCCTTACAATGCGCCTCACAAATAGAACAATCTACCTGAGACTCTGAAAGCTGCCACCGGTCTAAATTGTTTCAAAACTGAAGCTGTCTCACATTTTAATCTGGTATGTACCGGTTACATACTCCTATAATATATTTGATCTTTAACACTTCATGCAATGTCTTTATATATAAATGTATATTCTTGTTCACTTAATGTAACCATGTATTTGTCGTCATAACTCTGTGCCCAGGACATACTTGAAAACGAGAGGCAACTCTCAATGTATTACTTCCTGGTAAAACATGTTATAAATGAAGTTGCCTGCAGCACCAGAGTCCACAAAGGCTTTTGCATGCGTGGATAAAGACCCCCGGTGATAAGATGACAGGAATCAGGAGCCTTTGACAGGATTTTGGAGGAGGCTTAACCGAAATGCCTAGAGAGGATTCCTTCACACTATCTAGGCACTGGAGTTCCATGACTTAACAGGAAAATTACTCCCAAAGTATAGACAGACTGTTGGTACAACTCCGGTGCTTCCCCTCTTTGGACAACTTCGTACCAGCCAAGACCATTGGCTCTTTTTCAGCTGGAGATGCAATCAGTAAGTAGACACGAGAAGAAACGTGGAAGTACTGTGAGATCGTTCCCGCTCAGCTTGACGCTCTCGACCTCGCAGGTCCATGCATATACACAGAGCAATTAGCTCCTCCAAATTGGTTGCTACATCTCGGCAAGTCAGCTAATCCTTCAGACAATCAGATAAACCCTGTCAGACGATGGCCCCTAGAGCCTGTTCATTCCAACCCCATCTCGCCAGTTTGGGTCTGAAATCCAATGGCATATTGCCCCACGGTGAGTGTACACTGACGAATCCGGAGTAGCGAAGTGGAGACAGAGGATACGCATCCTGGGGCATCAAAAACCTTCCAAAAGGCCTGGATGAAGGCCGTAGAATCATTCACTAGGGCAGCATCACTCTCCTACATAGGAGACTCCCATGCCAGGGCCTCGTCGGAGAGCAGGGAGTTGATGTATGCCACTCGTGTCCGATGAGTGGCAAACATGGATGGCTGGAGCTCGACCTGGATAGAGCGCTGGTTTAGGAATCCCCTGCAGGCAGCACATCTCCATAGCTCAGAGCCGCAGGTGTACGAGGTTCCCGAAGACTTGGAGGATCCGCAAGTGCAGGTGTCGCAGGGGTTGGTACTATCTGGAGGGTATCCAGTCTGGCAGCAATGGTGTTCAGAGATGAGGATATTAGGGCCAGTTGTTGGTCTTGATCCAAAAGGTGTTTCTCCATGCCTTCTTAGAAGCTGCCCTTGGGCGGAAACAGCAGGGTCCATGTGGGCTAGATCATAATGTAATAATACTCGTCTCACAACAGGAAACGGACCCGCAGGGCTGAGGTAGGTTATAAATTCACCTCACCTGAACCGAGAGGCAGCGTCCTGAATGAGTACATCAGAGTTACAGGCCAGGGTCTAAGCAGGTGGCAGAGGATCGGCATTGGGGTCACAGGCCGGGGTCAAAGCAGGCGGCAGAGGATCGGAGTCAGGATCACAGGATGCAAGGAAACAGCAACAAGCTGGAGACTCACAGGAAAAAAACATGAAATCATGCTCTGGCAACTTCCTAGAGGAAGTTCAGCCTAGGACATCAGTAATTAAGATGACCTCTGTCTCCTCAATGTGGGCAGAAGTGAGAAACTGTATTTGCCAAGAACCACAATGGTCACCAGAACTTCAGTGTGGGCGCTGACCGAGGTCTATCTGGATACAGAGGAGAATTGAGTCTTCAATATGGTAGGAGCAACAATCCAAGCAAGTTCATCTTTTATCTGTTCAGAAAGTCCTCTGTGAGAATGGAACCTCTGTGCCGAATCGTTCAAAGTTGTGTCAGCTACTCATCTCCAGAATGCTGCAGCATACTCAGAAGCTGTATGCCTGCCTTGGCTTCTGTATGCCTCGCCTTGCATCTGCAATAGCGCAGCAATTAGGGTAATCAAATGCACATTGCATTCATGAAGTCTTACAGATTCCTCAACAAAGCACCATTTTGCTCCAAAAGCTGTGATACCCAAGAGAGGGCTTCATCCTTTAAAAAGGAGATGATCAGTCTTATTTTAGCAGCAACAGTAGTATAGACAGAGTTGCTATAAAGTATAGAGAGTAGCTGCAAATTGAGTCTACACTAGTGATGTACGGGGTACCCGTAAATTACCCAGTACCCAGCCATATTTAATCTACCCGGAAATGACCTGGCCAAGGGCGGAGAAGGGCAGAAGAGGAGAACAGCAGATGGCGGCAAAGGGAGAGGGGGACAGCGTCCTGCAGCCGACGGAGGAGAGAAGTACGGCAGCCGGTGGCGGCATGTGAGCAGAGCAGGAGCAGCACAGGATGGCCGGGGGGGAGCGCAGTGTAGCAGCGCAGACCGACAGTCTTCTCTGACTTCTGGGTCAGATAGCTGGTGTGCGCTCCTCCCAGCCATCCTCCTGTACCACTCCTGCTCCGCTCACATGGTGCTCTTCTCCTGCCACAACCAGCTGTCGTCCTCTCCCTCTACCGCCGGCGGCTGTTCTCCAAACCTGCCTAGCCGGGTACCTGGCTACCTAGCTGGGCAATTTTTCTTTTTTCTCTGGGTAACCGGTACTCGGTTTGTTTTAGGACCTGGTACATCACTAGTCTGCACCCACTTAAGAATCCTCTTCAGTGGTGTCAGTCACCACCAAATTTCTCTGGAAGAGGTAAACGGCATGCCGACTGGACAGGTGAGACTGGCTGGGAAGCATGTAGATCCTGCATCTGAGTTTCTGTGTTAACAAGTGGACTAAGTACATGCCAGATTTGATCTCACAGTGTCAAGGGAGTAGCACGTAGTCCAAACAACTGACCTTGTAACTCGCTGACTAGGCTTTGAAGCTCATTGACCAAGGTGACAATTTGCTGAGCCGGAGCAGATCCTGTTCCAGCGGGTTCCATAAGGGGCTCAATTATTGTCATGGGTAGAGACTGCAGATCTGAAGTCAAGTTGCTGGAACCAGTAAATCGGCAGGAAGCGGTGGTCCAGAGAGAGACCGAGGTCAGAAGGATGTAGCAAGCAGATAGCAGAGATCAGGAAACAGGATGAAGTCGGTGGCAGGCAGCAAACGGGTAGCGGAGGTCAGGAACAAGCCAAGGTTGAGGACAACAGACGAGCAATGTAGTAAGTGCTGAATGGGGTCTGGTACACAAGTGAGAGCCAGATAGCAAACGATGAGGCAGCGCGCTTGATCACAGAGTAACCTCAATAATCATGCAGGGAGGAACAGAAAGGTGACGTTTATAAAGGCTGGCTGCAGGTAGGGAGCGAGTGCCGGCAATGAAGCAATCAGCAGTCTGGAAGCACAGAGACTAGGGTTCAAGACCCACCGGGATAATCTCTGACAGCTCTGCAGAGTGTGAAAAGCGTGAATAAATAAGAGTCATCAATCTGAGGATCATTTTTCAGAATAACAAATAAGTTTATTGCAATGTACGGTGCACACGCAGAGGAGAGTTTCAAAATAAAACTCTCCCAACGACATGGTGGCATACAGGCCTTATTTATACACAAAATACTAAGCCCACGCCCCCTATACGAGGTTGCGTGTGCGTCACTACGTAAGCATATAAGATAAACAAAATATGAACATGAACACACCGAGTTAACAACATTATTATGGGATTCATATTAGAAATGAAAAGACTCAGCTAATATTCTTTATACAAGCCGGTGACTTTTACTCTACATACGGGACTTCATGGGAACCTCCCTCGGAATGTGAGACGCGTGTTATCTATATTTTATTTTCATAACATTCGCGCTTTTACTCTTCTCTTCAAGGTCTTGTGGCTTAGTTGAACAGCTTAATCTCATTTAAAACTTCAGGAGCAGAAAAAAGAAAAAAAATGTGTCTTTAAACTAACTTCCATACCAACTTTCATACAGACAATAGACAATATCAAGCACCTAAGATGGATGCTGACTTAAAATGGCGGCTTATATCCCAGTGCTGTTTACGTTAGACCTCCCCCCCCCCTCCTTGCATCATATTCTCACTTTGTCAGTTCCCTCCTTTTTTATTCTAAAAACATGCTTTTGAGAATTAAGTTTATGATGTTAGTCCAGGGACACATAGATTGTATACTGCGGTGCTCCATCATCTGATACTGCTCATTGGTATAACTCAGAGGAGAAGGGCGCGTGCCCTTCACTGTCATAGTCTCGTAAGGCGCTGGGCCCCAACATGTCTTTTGGAGTTGAATAACTGTGATCGGCATCTTCTTTCTTCAAGGGACTGCTGTTTCTGGCATCTGCAAAGAGTGGCATCAGATTGGAAGAGGGTAGCACCCTTGTGGATCATACCTCTGCAACACGTGACACACACATATATGACAAAAAGTAACACCCCCCACACACCAAAGCATTCATAAGTTTTTGCTCCAAGTGATTTAAGCCATCCATCTAACCCCAAAGGGTGATATTCTGTCACTTCCCTTTGTAAGCCTTTTTTGAATCTCTTCTATTTCATCTAGTTCATGCTGCACATTGCTACACTGATCTTAAATGAAAACACAACATTGTTCTTCAACTAGGACACATACCACTCCTTTTGAAGCTAAAACATAGTCTAAAGCAATTCTGTTTTGTAAGGCCATAAACCTAATCTGAACCTGTTCTGGGTTTAATGATGAAATTAAAAACTGCAAAATTAAGGCCACATCCTTCCTGTAAATTGTTATCTGACTGAACATACATTTTTATACAGGTTTCATTGGTTGGTGGAAACACTTGACCCATAAATTGATTCTTGTTCCTAGTGTGTGATACACCCTTTAAAGAGGTTCCCTTAAAAAAATGGGAAAATACAGAAATTATACACATAATACTAAAAACCTTATTTTATGCAAGCAACCTTTCTTTGGGTATGCAGTTGCTAGATAAAAGAAAATGGCATCTATCTCTATCATTATATATTTTCAGAATCATCACAACATTCTATTACTGAGAATTGAAGGGGGTTGGTATCGGTGAAAGCGAATGCGTGATCCTCACCCCTGCACGCATTGCATACATCATTCACTCAGAATATCAGAACAGACGATGTCTGCGATGGTCAAAATGGCTGACTTATGATCCTTTCCTTGTGGCTGACACACGCCCCTGGGTGACCCCCTCCTTTCGGTGGAGGTGCAACACACTTCTGGATCAAAGTTTTGCTGCACATGACACATACATATAGAGTGATGAGTACTGCCAAAACACATACAAGAGCTTTCACAAGCCTCGCTTCCAGGAAACCAATCCTCTCAAGGCTCAATTGTACATACATCTTAAATTTCTAACTTAACACACTCTAAAAATAAAAATATTAAGTCTTTGAAAGAAGAAAAGTGAAAATAAATGTTCGGATTAAGACCGGCCTTAGCCTGGTGTCTAATTTTCCTCGTTGGTTAACGGTTACAGTTTTGACTCGGCAAGACGTTAACTTGATGCGGCTGTGCTTTAGGTGACTTTGGTCTTTGGTGGAGCTGGAACGAGCTTTACGTGCTTTGGGTCCAGGAAAAGAACTCTGCCACTTTAATTGCTGTATTGGTGGTTAGTATAGGCCTTTTCACCTGGGATGAGGAGCATGCTTGCGTAGGAAATATGTGACTATTAACCCCATCTCGAGTAGGTGCACTTTCAACTTTGCCTAGAGAGACTCAAAAAATGTATTAGTTGCATCCGACTTATTGTTTTATTACCAATAACATGGTCCTTAATTCGTTCCTTTGGGCTGCTGATAGTCACAAGTCATCCCATAAGTGTCTCATTTGGAAATAATTTATACCTAGGAATAAATTCTTGTATCAATGTGTTTACTCCTGTCTTAGAATCTGCATATAGACAGCGGTATTCCTTATTAATGTTCCTCAAATTAAAACTAAGTAGCCAATGTGAACCTGACTTTGCTACCATCTAAGTTCCTAAGACTCGATGACCCATCCATTGCCAAACTAATTGCTTCCATAGTTAATTCTATCCTGTCTGCAGGCCATATCCCTAAGACCTGGAAAATTGCCAGAGTTTGTCCCAATCTTCAAAAGTGGGGACAAAAAACACTGTCTCAAACTACAGGCCAATCTCTCTTCTCCCAATACTATCCACTGTTATGGAAAAATATTCACTCCCGATTAAGCAATTATTTTACCCATACAAATTTCCCTAGCCAATCCCCATCTGGCTTTTACCCAAACACTCCACTGTAACTATTCAGCTAAAAATTTGAAATGCCTTGTATATAATGTATACCCTGTTCACTTATGTAACTGCTTTTGCAACGATGTATCCCCTGTATTTAACCCTATGCGCAAGACAAACCCACAAATGAGGTGACTCCCAATTCACCACTTCCTGGCAAACTCATTCTAGATTACACAGCAATTTTGACAATAACCACTGCTTATGAACACCTTTGGAAAAAATAAATGGTTAAAAGTTATAACATACATCACATATTCAGTTAATAGACAAATGATTTTGTATAAGACTTCACACTAAAGTCTTGCTTTATATAATCTCTTTGCACAGTGCTGAGCACATGGTCAGCTTTATATTATTAAAGACACTCTGCATATTCATCTGACTAAAGATAAAATATTTTCAAAGCTTGTTCCCGGGCAAAAAGCCATCTTGTTTCTGGGCGTTTCGCCAATTGACCCTGAACAGATAAGATAACGGCACACCACGGCTTCTTCCTGAAAAATAAAAATTATTGGATTGGAACTTTTGCTTAAAGTTTAAATACATGGAGCTTTATCCAGAGCCCTAAGAACTACATTTTTTATGGCCTCTCAAAAATTAACCAACGGGCTTTTATATAGCTGAGGTTATATAACTTCTTAACACACAAATAGCTCCCACACGCTCATGCTATCTCCCTACACTCAGTTCTTTTTAATGCCTTCTGTTTGAACTTTCATACTTTCACAGACTTCCTTCACTACAAATTTATTCTATCCTGTTTCAATTCTGCCCTCTCACGCTAAACAAACCCTCCTATTCTCCATTAATCAACACTCACAAGTCTAACCCACACTAACTCTTCCTTCATCTCATGACTTTACTGACTATTTTGAGAAAGCGGTTGAATCCATACACCAGACCATTCCCTCTTTTTCCTCCTATCCTACACCGCTTCCTGCTCTCTTCCTGCTTTCCTTGACTCTTTTTCCACTGTATCAGAAGAGAATGTCACCATCACTGTTGATCTCCTCTTCTCCCTCTACTCTGATACATTTCCATTCTCCTTCAAACATGCAACAGTTATACCATGAGTCAAAAATAGCAAGCTTGACCCTACCTGTCTTTCTAACTACTGAACTTGTCTTGTATTCTCTTGCTTGCTCCATTTTCTCAACACCCATTCTCTCCTTAACCCTCTACAATCTGACTTTTACACTGCTCCCTCCACGGAGACAATTCTCACTAAAATAACTGATGACCTATATGTTGCCAAAGACAGAGGTCATTACACTCTGTTCATCTTACTCCTCTCTGAAACATTTGCCTCTGTGGACCACACTCTTCTCTTTTCTCTGTACACACTCTCTCTAGGGGCCTCATGCAGTAAGCGTTGATAAGGGAATTATCACCATTTTATAGCCAAAATTGGGTTTGAGATTCAGTAAGCGCCGATAAGTGCTTGATTTCGCCAGGTTTCGGAGCCGATTATTTTGTTATGGCCAGTCGGCTGCCGATAAGCCTGTTTTCGCCACTGATCGCCACTTTTTTAAATCGGCTGGATTCAACAAAAAAAATCAGCTTATCGGGGCTGATCGGCACTACGAAATTGAGATGTTATGGCCGATTTCTCCCGCCAACTAAAGTTGGCAGTTTGGACGGGAGAACGATCGCTAAGGCTGCCGGAACGGCACTTAGAAAAAAAAAAAAATTTCTGTACATCAATGGAGTCAATGGAGCGGGGACGTATAACAGTATAGTACTGTTTACGTTTCATTGCTCACAATACAAACGTCATTTGCATTACAGTGTGGGGGGCATTCCCTGCATTGTGTCACGGCTGACGTGTATTATTTGCATAACATTATACTTTTACATGTTTTCAGCATTTGCGGGTCACATTACTCATCATGTGATGATGTGGCAAGGGAAAATACTATACTCAACTCTTAAAGGAGAACCTCACATCATAGCACACATTTTACTGAATTGAGCGACAATTGTTTACATGATGTTACACATGTCACACATGTCACACATACACCGTATATTCATGTTCCTTTACATTACACAATGCTTGTAATGTGTCACGCATCTTTAAACGTTCATGTACATCTAAATTCTCATGTTTACATCTACGTTTGGTCCTCCCTATTTTCATGACGTCACTTATTGGACGCGCAATCACATTGCATATTTACATTATAACCGTTGCATTACAAGCACTTCAACCTAACTTATACGCACATGTACAGTAATTCATCATTGGGACACCTTGTAAACTCATTCTATAGCAACTATCCTCATTACAGAAATGCATGCATATGCACACGACTATTCAATAACATGGCTAATTACACATGTTACACAAAACTTTTCCCACATCAATCTCAGCCTTTTTGTCTCATTACATGACTGACTCTTGCGTTCACAAGTTTTACATGCATTGCACATGCAACTATTTATTTGCAAGCAATGTTTGTACAAAGCATCACGTCACATCATTGGCAAATATCATCATTCCCTGCAGAATACACACAACAACTGCACACAGCTTGCCACACAAGTACTTTATTATGTTAATGTAAAACCTTGCATTTTACTATGTCACCTGACATCATCACATACCTATTTAAAGGACGCCCATTACCTGCTCATTCACAGCTACTCATTTCAAAATGTTGAGATTGTTTAGGAGACGGAGGAACATTCTTTTCTATGACATGCTTGATGATGAAGACAATCATATAGGGCAAGGGAGGGACACACCGAGGGACAGTGACAGGGACAGTGACGCGGATACGACAGGGACAGGGAGAGGGACAGGCCGAGGGACAGGGAGAGGGACAGGAGATCAGAGGAGAAGACAGAGGAGACAAGTTGTGCCTCGTCCGCGTCTGTACAGGGAGAGAACCCTGTTAGATGGGATGAGTGAGGAGGAGATTGTAAGTCGCTATCGTTTGAGTTCAGCAGCAATCTTAGCTCTTTATCAGGAGATAAGGGGAGATTTATATTTTTTCACAGCCAGAGGTCGTGCAGTCCCTGGGCTTGTTAAAATGCTGTGCTCATTACATTATCTTGCTTCCGCGTCATACCAGACAACTGTGGGCATAGTGGGCGGGGTCTCGCAATCTACATTCTCGCGGGCCTTGACCCAGTTTCTCTATGCACTCAATAGACGCGCTAGGAATTATATTCATTTTCCTACAGAGGCGACAGAGTGGCTGGAAGTCAGGACTGGCTTTTATAATATAGCAGGGATACCATGTGTGCTGGGTGCAATCGATTGCACACATGTTGCTTTGATTGCACCTAGTCAGAGTGAGCATGTGTACCGCAATCGGAAGCACTACCATTCACTCAATGTACAGGTGGTATGTGATGCGACGATGAGGATAATGCATGTGGTACCCAAATTCCCTGGTTCCAGTCACGATTCCTCTATCCTGAGGAACTCTTCAGTCTTCCATGCGTTCGAAGAGGGACATTTTGAACATGGTTGGCTGCTGGGTGAGTACACATTTACATGTTATAACACAAAACACATTTTTATTTAGGAATGTTGGCATTGTACAATTTGATCACTAATGTCAGCTTATGTGTGCTCCATTCATTATAGGTGACTCAGGATACGGAATTAGGCCGTGGCTCTTGACTCCGGTGCTAAACCCTCAAACTGAAGCAGAGGAGAGGTACAATGCAGCCCATATATCTACAAGATCTGTTATAGAGAGGACATTTGGCCTACTCAAGACCAGATTTAGGTGTCTGGACAGAACTGGTGGGGCTCTTCTATACAAGCCTCAAAAAGTCTCTGATATTATCCTTGCCTGTTGCATTTTGCACAATGTTGCACTCAGGCACAATGTACAATCAGACCTAGCTGAGCCTTTGGTAGACGAGCATCCCACCCATGTAGCTGCTGAAAATGAACAAACAGCCAGTGGTGGCCAGACACGCAGAATCTCATCAATTCATTTTTTTCTTGTAAGTAAAAACAGATATGTTCCAAGTTCTACTTTTATACTTACATTATGTTATCTTAACAATAATGTTTTTTTATATAACCTTCTGTTAGGACACAGATGAATATGGGTTGCACACCTTTCTTTTCTCTGCTGTGTGCACAAAGGGATGTGGCACCGGTATGTTATTGTTGCACAGGTTATATAATCCCTCTTCAATTGTACTTTAGTTGTGTGTATGTGAATACAACTGGGGTAACAAAGCACTAATATTTTAGCATTGTGTTGTTCCTTATGCTAACACAATACACATATTATGCCCATACTCATTCATGCTTCTAGTATGCTTACATACAATGTTATTGGTGCAGTGTAACATGTACATCCATATGATGTGTACACCAGGCTCATTTACATTTTGAATGTGATTAAATATACATGGTGTTGCACATTTAACACCAAATACACACTTTGCTGTGTTGTTTACGGTACTGAAGATGGCATGTCAATGTTTGCAATTTATATATTGTTCCTTTGCATTATAGGTATATCTCCAGTATGACTGATCATGGTATGTATATTTGCTGACATCTCTCATAAGATGTGCCTACCTCAATCTTCCTATAATTATTTGAAGTAAAAACCCTACAGATTGGTTTTAACACAAATGTAACATACATGTACTTTCTGTATCATGTATATGCATTTAGCTACTCTTGAGCTTTCATGTGCATTGTATTAGAAAATGATTACTCACATTTTATCACATTTTATGTATGTTTCCTTATAAATTCCATTCATGTAATATAGAGCTGTTTGGAGAAAAGGGGATAACTGTACTTATTTGTTTACTTACGGGAGCTCATTCATCACGGATGAAATTGACTGATCATAACACTCCATGCATGAATGCCTGTAATCACAACAATGCGTACTACATCTTATATTTAGCAATGTAGGTGTTTTTTAATGCTAGGAATTAATAGTCAACATGAATTTAAATTTGTGACATGTGTATGTATAAGTCACACGTGTGTGGATGTGTCCTACATGTACCAAGTGTAAAACTGTGAACAGAAAACACTATTTTGTTGCAAATGTTACTGTCATTTAGCATTTCTAATTTACCTATATGACAATGTTGGTAATATTTTTGCTATATAATTCACGTCACTTCATCATTATCATGATGATAATTATCAAGTATTCTCACAATTGTAACGTCAATCACGTGCACATTAGCATAGACACACTTTTTAAGACAACTGTTTGTGTCTGAATCAATTTGTGTAGGATCCATGTATAACACCGACAAATGATAACACCAGCTTTATTATGGTAGCTTATATCATCATATTGACTATACGATGTATTTTTAGAAAGTTTAATAAACACAGTAAACTATAGTTAGTTAGGTTAATGAAATATACACAGAAACGTACTTCATTACATGATGTTGATGTCATATTCAGAACATCATGCATTGTAGGGGACCACAACATCTGGCCAATAACATTAATTGCTACAGTCCCAAACCATTTTATCAACATACCCATGTAACAAGAGATTTTTAACAATAAAGGGCTAGTTGGTTGTAAGTGTCCTTTACATTGGGAGAAGGAGTGGCTCAGTGAGTAAAGACACACACTGGCACTGAGAGTTTGAAGCAGGGGAGTCTGGTTCAATTCCCGGTGTCGGCTCCTTGTGATCTTGGCCAAATCACTTTATCTCCCTGTGCCTCAGGCGGCCAAAAATAAATTGTAAGTTCCACGGGCCAGGGACCTGAGCCTGAAAAATGTGTCTGTAAAGCGCTGTGTACAACTAGCAGCGCTATACATGAACATGCTCATATTATAATTATTATAATTATTATTATTATTCTTATTATTATTGTTACATAGTTTCGACAGTCATACGTTCCATTACACAATAGAATACACAAATGTGTTAGCAGAGTGGGAATGGTTGTTATATATAAAACACACCATGCCATAAAATGATAGTAGTCATTAAAGAACACTCAATAAAAATTCATGAGGCACTATTTTGCAACATCATTATGTTAATTAAGTGCTTATGCAATATAGGCATAAGTGTATCACATTTTTAATTGTTTGTTAATAAGCGCTGCAAGCAATATAAAATTAGTTCCATATGTAGTATAGTAGTCGGTGGCTCCTCCTCACAATCATCTCATATAAAGGTAGACTCTTCTGAAATCATACATTGATCCGATTGTATCTTCCCCGACATCTCTGAAATACAGCAAACACATGATGGTCAAAGATGGCACCTTACTATATATGTATCCGTGACAACGCGTTACACAGCTCTATATGATTGTGTACATACACACGTCACTCACTTATATTTTAGAAGTACAAGTGTACATCAGTATGTAATGTTTCCTTAAATTTGTAGCAGGCATAACTATGTATATGATGTGAACGTTGCCTGTATACTGAAAAATGTGCGCGCACATCTTAGTGTGCGCACGCACTTCAGGCTTGGCTGCACTAACTGTTTGCGCATGCGCAAAACAAAGCGTACGTTGTGCGTTCAATACAGGTTGAAAATATGATTAAACATACAATCTTTATTTCAAATACAATGAATACGAAACTACATTCGTTCTAAACGAGTACATCTGTATTCTTTTTAAACAGACGTGTTTGGACAGAAAGGACGGCCGATAACACAATGCGCAAATGCAATACGTGTGACGTCATGTTAAACCAGCGTGAAACGCACGCTAACACTCCTCCCACTCAATTAACATTCGGCTAACGCCCAGTGTACGCCCCCACTGTATGACACACTGCAGTTACCGTTACTATAACAAAACATGACAGCCAATAGGCTTTGAGGCGCGCACGTCGCTTGGGGGCGGGACTTACATCCGTAATCCTTTTTAAGGACGCCTTGGGCCATGACAAGGGTCCCACGTCATACGTGGTGGACCCGCTTTTAAATGTTGTAGATGTAGCATGATAACAAAACAGGTATGTGTTAGAGTTATGGTAAAATTTTGCTAATATGTTTAAAGTGATAGGAAAGTACGTATATTTATTCCGTCAGCAATGTGTACTACTCTTTCAGGTTCTACTATATTGTATTCGGAAACAATTTGTTTGTGATCGCTACATGTTATGCAGTCTACTATGTTACGCTGTATCCACGCATTGAAAGGGAAAATGGTGGTTAGACAAAAAAAAAAATGTAAACGCAGAGTCAACGCATAACGATTGTTATATTTACCATTCTTCTAGAATTAACTCTTCGTCTGCCTGCAACTGGTCACTCCAGAAATGCAAGGCATTTTCATCCACGCTTGACCCAAACGCTGAATCCAGTATGAAACACATCTCCTCCATGAAGCGCTCATAGGAATCGCCACTGCTTTCTTCAAACAATTGGTCGGGAGGTATGTTCATTTCTTCGGGTACCCATTCCAATGCATTTTCAGCTGAAAGGCTTGGTACAGAATCATAGTAGTTATGTTCATGTACAATGTGGGTTTCAGGAATGGAGGGTGCAGATATTGCAGCAGCTATCGATTCACACGGAACAGTAGTAGCGGATCCATTGCTATTGGCATTAGGAATAAATATGCCTTTAACCACAATATATGTGCCTTCTTTCACGGTGAAATGTTTTTCTTTGGCAATCTTCCAGAAACCATAGTTGTGTTCTAGCTTATCCTGCACACGTTCAAAAAAGTCATTTGTTGATAAAGTGAATCTTATTGATGAATTAAAATTGCGCGCATGCCGACGGTTTTGGTAATAAGGATATTTTGCTCGAATCAAATCATAGATTTGGCGTGTGCTTGCTTGATGTCCGCAAGTTGATAAAATAGCTTCTGAAATCATGTATTTATAACCTAAATTCGGATTCATAATTGTCACCAATTCATCAGCCATTGCAGAGTAGCACAAAAGATGTGTGCAGGTATCTGTTCTTTGCTCATCAAAATGAAACTGCTCAGTGGCTAACAAATTGCTGTGTTTCCTTTTCAAGGTCAACAAAAGTATAAACTGTAACTCCTTATTTCAAACGCCAATTGGATTTCTAGTTATAATTGCTTGAAGATTTGTGGTTTGTGATAGCCGCATGTGGGACAAACATGTATCCTTTTTTTATCTCCTTTTTGAAAAAATTAGTACACTTTTCATTCAGTAACATTGAGTTTTCTTGCAAAATAACAAAGACCACTGTGTGAAAATAGTGCTTAGACAGCCATATCAGTAAATTCACACACCTGCAAAATGCAATGTTTTTTTCCCACATCCATTTCTGTGTGTATTTGAAAGTCTGTTTAAGTCCCTGTCTGCATGAGTTTAAATACGTGTGTATCTATATATATATATATATATAAATATATCTATCTCATAAATATATATATATATATATAAAGTGTATATTGTACTGTGTATGTGTATGTGTATGTGTATGTGTATGTGTATGTGTATATGTATATATATATATATATATATATATTATATATAAAAAAATATTATTTTTTTTGTTTTTTGTTTTTTATATATATATATATATATATATATATATATATATATATATATATATATATATATATAAAAAAGTAATTTTTTTTTTTTTTTTTTAAATATTGCTGGAGTACACACAACATATTGATGGCAGTAAGTAGGCCTTGTATGAAACCTATTTAAATGGTGATAAACATGAGTGAATTAAGTAATAAACATTTGTTTGCGCCCAATAATGTTAGAGGCTCACACTTAGTATACTTCTCAAACATTAGGCCTGTATTATTAAAATACTGTGTTTTCACAAGGAAGCATGAAGTGTATGTTTCTTGTAAATACATCTATACCAGTTTAGATAGCACTATATATACACACACACACACACACACAGACACACAGTGTGTGTCTGTGTGTGTGTGTGTGTGCATATATCAATACATACTACATATATATTAGTATCAATTCAGAGATGTTCTTGAAACAAGAACACATAAATGATTAAAGGACAACATTACAATGGGCAGCAAAGGTAAGTAATATGTAACACAAAATCCTGCTGTACACGTACAAGAAAGATGTTTGCAGTTAAATAGGTGCTTTTATAATTGCATGAAAATAATATGCACATGCAATGATTACATCAATTAACACACCCAAATGCAATGTTTTGCTGCAAAGTCAATGGCAGCTTCTCTAAACTTAGCAACTGGCTCCTGGTGGACCATTACTGAACAGACGATTAAAACATAAATATTTAGAACACTATTCATTAATTAGGAGTGTTCACATTTCCAAAACTTCACGTGTACAAGAACATACTTGAAAGTTTGGAAACAACACAGTCTTCAGCATACATACAATAGTAATTAGATAATGTGAAGTCAACAAAACAAGGCCAAAGACATATTTTCTGAATTATAACATTTATTTTTTTTGTTCCTTTTGCGAGCGAGTAACAGGCCTGCTTGTTGTCTCTTGAATTTTCCTTTTTCTTTTGCCACCAACTTTAGGCACAGCAGAGCCACTTTGAGTGGCCTCTGGCACTTCACGGGCAGGGCTTGTGGGCAGTGACTCACCTACAGGGCTTTTGGGCAGTGACTGTTCACCTACGGGGCTTGTGGCCAGTGACTCACCTACAGGGCTTGTGGCCAGTGATTCACCTACAGGGCTTTTGGGCAGTGATTCACCTACAGGGCTTTTGGGCAGTGATTCACCTACAGGGCTTTTGGCCAGTGATTCACCTACAGGGCTTTTGGGTAGTGACTGTGAGCAAGTTGGTAGACACTGCACAAGTGATGGTTGGTCTGTTTCATGTGTGTCTTTTGTTGTTTTTGACCAAAAACTGGTCAGTAGTAACTGCTTGTATTTTGTTTTTGTGGGCTCCTTTGTAGGTGTCAGCTGCTGATTTTGTACAGATGGCAGTGGTAGTATGTCGTCAGGAACCTGCACAGCAATCTCTGCTACTTGACCGGTAACATTTGGGCCTGGTGAATGAATATCAGATGAATGTGGTGAAAACTGACCTGCATGAACAGATCCTGGCTGGGAGGTGTTGAATTGTGGTACATTAGTCATTCTCCAGTAATTAGCTTGTGTTTGCTGAACAACTAATGCTTCGAATGAGGTGTTGATTTTTTGCAACTGTTTCGGCACTTCAATGAAGACTCTGTGGAGATGTGCCAATTGTGAAACTGTTTCTTCCTGCAGTGCAATCATCCTTTCCAGCACTGTCATGAAGTCAGAATGGCGACGATTTTCTGCTTCCACAATTTTTCCCTCAGAAGCTACAATTGCATCGTATGTCGTATTTGCTGGACGATTTGCCGGTAAAACAGTTTCAATTGGAACGTCTTCATGGTCACTTGCTTCTATTTGTGTGTGTATGGCGGTGGCGTCATCATCATCATCATCATAATCCTCTTCATCATGTTCTACAAATAAATGTACAAATTATTAAATGTCATGTTAATCTCTGCTGTGTTACTATGTAATTGTACTGTGTCATAAGTAACAACTAACATGTTTCCATACGTTTTATAACCTCACATTAAAAACTACCTTGACTTAAGAATAATGTTTGGACTCAGAATGAAATATGAGTGAATGAAAACTTGCTGTAAACTCACAACTCCTACATGATAGTTAACATCACTAACACAATACAAGTTGCCTTACACTTCATTTTCACTGACACGAAGTAATCCTATTTAAAGAAGATGTGCAAAACAAATAATGAACATGACAACATAACATATAGAAGAGCACATATTATATGGCCACCAACTGATACACTCACCTTCTAGGTGTGTTGAGCTGGCTGACCCAGGTGAAGACACTTGTTCAGTCTCAGGTGACACATGTCCTTCAGGGGCAACTATATATAACAATAACATAAGTTTTACATTTACATGTGTAAATATTGAACAAACAGTTATTGTATGTTCTGTATTTATGAGTACCTAACAGCATCATTTCCTTAACCCAAAATGTGTGTGTGAAAGTGAACATAAATAGTTGTAATAACAATGTACATGCCTGTGTACTTAGAAGTTTTGAGTTCCCTAACATACAACATACTATGGTTCTGCAGTAATGCGTGAGGAAAAATACATTAAATTTGTACATAAAAATCATATGTTGTGTAGTGATATCAGTATCATAATGTACATAACTATCATGAGATGACCATTCACAATGGTTATCATGAAGGTGGTCATATTGCAAAAAGTGTTGCTTTTGGTAGAGGATATGTGTGGTACATTAATATAAGATGTGGCACACATGAATGTGGCTGTGACTAAACAAGACAACACATGCAGTGTGTGATAATGTGTCGTTGATAGTAGTTCAACTATAGATATGAGTGAACTAATGTGTGACGTACGGTTTGATAAGTAATGAGTTGTTGGGGCATTTAGTAGCTAAAGTGAAGCTTTCAAATGAGTGTGATTAACTTCAGTTGTGCTAGTCAGGTTGTAAGAACGGTATTCCCTTCCCCAAAAAGCCTAATGAGCCACACCTTTCAATTACTTGAAACAGGTGAAAATGGTGTGAACTAAGTTGCCCCTAAAATGAGGCTGTAATTAGTGTGTGTGCTGAACCCCACCCCCTCTGTTGAAGTGTATGCTGTGATGAGATATTAATTGCAGCTGCTTTAACACAATGGTAGATGAGCTAAATAGTCGTGTGCAGTTTTGAAGTTATGAAAACAATGACATAAAATATGATACGTGTGCCTCATTATGCTGTCTGTATATGACTTAAAGCAAAAATGGACCTTTTCATAAACAACTATAGATGTGTTAGTGCAAGTGATGTTTGTAGGCCGTTGCATGCAATATATTTGATGCATGCTTAAAATAGGCAGTAATGTCATGTTTGTCGGAGTAAAATAAATAAATACACAATAATATTCTACATATTTCTGTTCTGTACCTGTAGCTAGTAATAATTTCTCATTAACATGTGTTACACATGTGTACTACCCTGTTGTTCCCCATCTTCGCCCACCATCAATTGCTTCCACTGCAGCAATGCATTTTGGGAATTCACATGTAAATGAGCACGCAATGGCACGTGCTATATTAGTTACTGCTTTTAGTAGGACTACAACATATATGTCTATTTAGATATATATATATATACAGAATCAGACATATACATATATAGATGCAGGTATGCTTATATTGTGAAGACAGTATAAAAAGCAGTGTAACTATGCAAAATAACTGTAAGCAACGACACGCCTAGTACAGTAATATTTCTCACCTGGTGGAAATTGTGAGGGGTAAATTCCTATATCACGGTCACCAGGTAAGCCTTCCACGACGACGGGAAGTAATTTTGCCCGAAGCAGCTCCTCCAATGGACTTAATATGAGACGTTGTGGTGTGGGCCCACCTCCAGTGCCAGTAGCATGCACGCGTTGGTGTTGTATTTTCTTTTTCAATTTGGACCTAATATCATCAAATCTCTTGTGACAATTCCGCTTGTCCCTCACATGATTCCCACACGCATTGACACCAATGACTATTGTGTCCCACATTTCTTTTCTGCTTGCTGAACTTGTCCGCCCTTGAAAAACATATAAAATATATGAGGTAAATGAATAATAATATAAGCACCAGTTTCCTACACTGCTAGCTGTTCCAAGAGATAGCAAACATGCTGTTTTATGTGTAATATGTGAAGCACATGAGCATTCACTACTAAACCTATACATGTAAGCAAGGTTGCATTCATATTGTATGCAGTTATGGCAAATTGACCGCCTGTGTTTAGTTGTCCTTGTAAGGCATGATAAAAAGCTGTGTTTCCAGACTAATTAACATAGAAAGATATTGTGAAGCCATATTTGCATATGAACAAAACTCAGATGACCTAGGATCACATGTATTTGAATAATAAATGTAAATGTACACTTACCTAGTAAATGTCCATATATACTGTCATAGTGCTCCAGAATGCCAGTGACAAGAGCTGTATTTTCCTGGTCATTGAAGCGAGGATTACGTGGCTTCTCCACACGTTTCTTCCGAGCAGGTTTAGGGTCAGAGCTTGGCTGGTGCTGACTGGACTCTCCTTCTTCCAATGGAAGAGCCTCCAAAAGCTGCCCACCAGCAAGCACGCCACCACCATCCACCCCATCAGCAACTGCGCCACCAGCAGCACTCCCAGCACCAGCACTCCCACTCCTAGCACCAGCACTCACACTCCTAGCACCAGCACTCCCAGCACCAGCACTCCCACTCCCAGCAACAGCACTCCCACTCCCAGCACCAGCACTCCCACTCCCAGCAACAGCACTCCCACTCCCAGCAACAGCACTCCCACTCCCAGCAACAGCACTCCCACTCCCAGCAACAGCACTCCCACTCCCAGCAACACCACTCGCAGCACCAGCACTCCCACTCCCTGCAACACCACTCTCACTCTCAGCAACATCACTCCCCTGAACAGTACGTTCACTCCGACGCGTACTCCCACGAGTAGCACTCCCACTCCCACCAGCATCACTCTTCCCACGCTTTGCGGGCATACTTCCAGCACTCACAAAAAACAGACAATAAATGTACAGCCAATCACACGAAACACTTCCACATATAAAACAAGACAAAGATGTAAACAAAACAACAATGGACAAAGCTCACCCAATACACAACAAGTCTCTCAGTCAATATGCAAATGTTCAAACAGCCAGCTCTGTGCGTCTCTCTCTCTCTCACTCCCAACAACACAGAGAATGAATAGCAGTACACGTTGCCTTTAAATATGGCGCGCAATCCAAAACATGCTTGTTTCGCCTGATTCAGCAAGATTTGTGATTGGGCAACCTAACAGCACGCGCCACGCACGCCGATACACCTGTGTGTGATCGGCTAATCATCGTGAGAGTGGGCGGATTTGTTTTCGGGTTGATTTTGAATGTATTCGGCACTTACTGCATACGGAGAGGAAAAAACGCCAATAACATGACTAATTGGTAAGATTGCCGATTTCACATAATCGACGCTTACTGCATGAGGCCCTAGGTGACCTAATAACATCTCTTGGGTTTAGATATCACCTCTATGCTGATGACACACACATTTACTTTTCAACCCCTGACCTGACACCTGCCATACAAACCTAAGTTTCTGAATGTCTCTCTGTTATCTCATCCTGGAAGGCCCTCCTTTGCCTTAAACTTAATATGGCAAAAACAGAGTTCCTCATACTTCCTCACAAACCTGACCCTATTATCTCCTTCCACATTACTCTTGAATCTTCCATCCAGTAGCCCAAGCACGCTGCTTAGGGGTCACTCAACTCCTCTTTCATATTCTCCTCTCTTATTCAAAACATTTTTATAACCTGTCGCTTTTTCCTCCACAATATCACAAAGATACACCTTTTCCCCTGTTGCTCAACTATTAAAACTCTGATTCAGACCCTCATTCTCTCCTATCTTGATAACTGTAATCCCCTGCTATCCAGCCTTCCTGCCTCTCACCTGTCTTCCCTACAATCTATCCTAAACGCTGCTGCCAGAATCACTCTACTCTTTAAACTCTGATTCTGCGTTTCCCCTCCTGAAATTCCTCTCCTGGCTTCTAATCAAATCCTACTGCTTCTGTATGCTCTCCCTACCTACCAATTAGATTGTAAGCTCCTCAGTGCAGGGACTTCTCTTCCTTAATGTTACTTTTATGTCTGGATCACTTATTTCATGACCTATTACCTTTCCCATTTGCTACCTATATGATTACGACGTGCACCACTCCTGTGAAGCGCTATGCATATTAATGGCGTTATATATACATAAAAACATACAATACAATATATAATTCAAACAATGCTTGTGTGCTTTTACCCGCATTTTTAAACACAAAATATTCCCAAACATGTCTTAATCCTATAGAAATAAAATTGAAATGTGTTTTTACTGGTTACACACAATACAGAACACACAATACAAAAACTCCTCTCATACACAGCCAAACAACATCACAAAAATAACGAACAAATAAAAGAAAAACATTTTTCACCTATTACCAAAAATTTCATCCTGCAACTAAATTAATAAAAATTCCCTTCTATTTCTTTATTCTCATAAATAACCTGAATTTATGACTACTGTGATGCTCCGGAGCTTTTGAGTTAACTTTTTTTTATCTCCTGTACATTCTTCTAGCTGGAGAAAAAGGTGTGGGCATGATCTGTGCTGCTGCGATTCTGATTCTCTTTCTTGAGACATTTGAGCAGAAGGAAAAAAGAATACTGTATCTTCTGGTTTTAAAACACTTATCCGTCTGGCCAAAACGAATAAACCCTTTAAACTTTCACCAGTGACAGAGCTAAATATAGGCCCTCTCTTTTCCGCATTCTTTAATCCTTCTATACTTTACGGTATGTACACCTTTTAAAAAATTAGACTTCATTGTGAGCAAATAATATTCATGTTTTTTGTAAGTACTTGCAAGTTTTTGGATGGTGATTTGTGCGTACGTGATACTCAGCATGGTTTATCTTTCACACAGGTAATCATTCAGGAAAAATTCATTAGGGTATCAAATCCATCTGGCAACTCTCCATTAAGGGCACAACAATTTTACTTGCCGGCACCGAAACTTGAGTTTATATCAGGAAATGATTTATAACCACTTATTGCTTGTGGGGAAATGGAAGGAAAAGCTGATACGTTTACACCTGATTTCTGCGGCTTTCAGTCAGCCGGGCCTGCCATGCATGACTTTAGCCACAAAAACCTCATAAAATCCAAAGATTTATACTGTCAAAGACACACAGGGATCACTGAAAGTTAGAAGGTTCCACTATGAGCCCTTGTGTTCGCATTCTTACGAATAAGAAAACCGGTGCGGCTGTCCATAGGTTCACGCTTCCTTCCATAGTAATTTATTGCAAACAAACTTTTTTTCATTGGGGTGGCATGTTTTTCACTGGGACTTGGATGTGTTTTTTCACTTGAACTTGCATGTGTATTTTCATTGACCAACAAAACATATTTATATTGTCTCTTCTTGTTCTCTGTATCCATTCTTTATTATTTTTGTCTGCAGACACACAACCTCTAACGGCAGATTTTGAGAACTTTGGTTTCCCATTATTCTCCTGTTACAGTAATCACATTTAATTGACCTGTACAATACAACTGATACAATAATCAGCGCAAGCTGATTGCGTACAACTCTTTTGGCATGTTATTGTTCTGAATATGCAAACAAGGACCTGTCACGAGACTGTTCCACAATCATATTTTTTCACCATAACCATACCAAAAAAAAAAAAACACTTGAATTATTTCAGCGGGTCCAACCCAGTCCTGATAAACCTTATACCTTAATAACATGGATACAGATAAGACCTTCTAAACAGATATCCATAAATAAACTCACTTGGTATGTTAATGACAAGACAGAGCAAATGTACAATCAGGGACCCTTCCTGCTCAGACAACAAAAATATTTATCACAACCCAGGACAGTCTGAACAATCCCTTAAGCATACAAACACTCACCTTCATCACCAAAACTTTTAAAGGAACTCTCACCTTAGTCCCAATAAAACTTAACAACTATAACACTTTAAAATGGATACAGGGGGAGACTTCCGGTGACGTCAGCCGGTATGGAGTAGCAGCCTGGGAGCTCCACAGACTCTCTCGCATAAACTCGAGAATAAGCACCCTTCCACTTAAAATTCCCACCCAAATTAATCACCCTCAAGTGGGGGAAACAACGATACGATGTCCAGGCAACAAAGGAAGCCGACATCACAAGCAGTCACGAAATACTTCTCCCCGCAGCAGAAAAGCCCCGATCAGCAATCTGCTGCACAAGATGGCGGAGGCGCACGTGGCGAACAGCAGCACAAGGCAAGCCTGCCAGGGCCAAAGAGACCTCCACACAGGAGCAGCCTTTAACCAGGGCCTTCATGGAGGAGCTGATGGCAGCCCAACATATTAAAATGCATACATCCCTCCAAATGGAGATAAAAGCCGCGGTCAACGATCTCAAACAACAGATCAGCGGCCTAACGGACAAAACCGCCACGCTGGAAGGCGAAATGGAGGAGACCCACACGCGACAAACAGCAACGGAGAATGAGATCTTCAGGCTCCGAGAGGAAATCGCCCTGCTCAAGGACGGGTTGGAGGACCAGGAGAACAGGGATAGAAGACAAAATCTTCGTATTCGCAACATCCCAGAGACAGTTCTTCCTGGCCTCCTCCGCCCATACCTCCTGGACCTGTTTAAGTCTGTCTGCGCTACACTACAAGACGGGGACTTAGAAATAGACCGGGCCCATAGGGCCCTAGGGCCCAGATCTGAGGACCCTGGAAGAAGGCGAGACGTAATAGTGAGGCTGCATAGCTATTCCACAAAAGAAAGCATTCTTCAAGCATGCAGAGAAAAAGAATCACTTACCTTTCTAAACGAACGGCTTCAAGTTTTCAGCGACATCTCCAGTAAAACAGTGCTGCGGAGAAAGGAGATGAAACCCCTAACGACCCTACTGCGGGACCACGAGATCAGGTATCGTTGGGGGTTCCCCTTTAAGCTTACAGCTAATAACAAGGGCAAGTACCTCACGATCAGGTATCCTGAGGATATGGGCCCGTTTGCGCGGGCTCTGGGGCTGACCCCGCCAGCGGCGTGGACACAGGATCACCACCAAGCCCCAGACCAGAGTGAAGAAGAGGAAAACAACATCGAGCCGAGAAGAATGGAGGCCTCAGCAAGTAACAAGACGCCCAAACGCTGAGGGGACCGACGGAGAAGACGATCCCGATCCAGCGCTGCCTACACTACCGCGATGTTTCCCAGCGCAAACAACGCGGGACTAACCCCCCCCCAACACGAGGGCAAAGTAAAAAAAAAAAATGACGAAATCCAGAAGTTAGAGATCAGGCGCCCCAGGACGGAGAGGGCATCCACAAAAGTCCGTGGTCTTACTGCCACAAAGTTTTAAATCAGTGTTAAGTTAAATTGTTGGAAAAGTTTTTTCCCCCTGGAGAGCCGACCCGTTCGGCTCAGGTTTACAAAGCTGGGAGGCCAGCATGGTTCCAGAGACCTACGCCCGGGGGGTGGGGGGAGGGAGGTGGTGAGATCCACTATATCTTGGCAGAAGACTTCGAACAGTAAGTACTGCCCCCTCTAAACTTGCTGAAATCCCCCCCCCCCATGGGAAAGGTCCAATTTGTCACTGCCGAGTGACAAGGGGAAAACGGCACAGCTCCAGACACCGAGAGGGTGCGCCCCTGTCCCACTTCCCCCCCCCACCTTCTTCCCCCCCCCCCCCTCCCACCTCCCTCCCATGGCCGAGCCAATACCCCCTCGGCAGGTATCCGAACTCAATGAGGCAAACAGGCCCACGCGTCGTCCCGTCCCCCCCCCCTTCTCCCTTGGACTACCACACATAGGGTCCCCGCGCCCCATATATCTAATTCACTAACCACATCACCTAGCCATGCTCTAAGGGCCTACACAAAAGAACTCCTGAAATAACCCTGTAACCCTGGTCTCAGGGTTGAGCTGACTTACCAGAGTAAAACCGGAACTTGGCCTCCAGAACATTCAGACAAGGGGCACACATACCAACAGGCCAAGAGGCCCTAATAGAGTTTAAACGCCACACAGCGTAAAATCCAGTCAGCAGGCAAACAAATGCTTTGATGGGAAACTCAGGTCTACTTAGAAAGAAATGCACAGAACTCTCCCCCTCCCTCTCCCTCTCCCCCCCCCCTCCCCCCCCCCTCCTCCCTCTCCCCCTCCCCCCTCCCTCTCTCCCTCCCCCCCCCTCCCCCTCCCTCCCCCCCTCCCCTCTCCCCCCCCTCCCTCTCTCCCCCCCCTCCCTCTCTCCCCCCCCCTCCCTCTCCCCCCCCCCTCCCTCTCCCCCACCCTCCCTCTCCCCCCCCCTCCCTCTCCCCACCCCCCCCTCCCTCTCCCCTCCCTCCCCCTCCCTCTCCCCCCCCCCCCCTTCTCCCCTTCCTCGCCCCCCCCCCCCTTCTCCCCTTCCTCGCCCCCCCCCCCTCCCACCTCCCTCGCCCCCCCCCCTCCCCTCCTAACCCCTCCCCCCCCTACTTCTCCCCTCCCCTCCTACCCCCCCCCCTCCCTCTCCCCTCCCCTCCTAGCCCTCCCCCCCCTCCCTCAAATGAAAAATGTTGGGGAACATATCCCCTTCCCCTCTCCCCCCCCCCCCCCACTTCCCGTTCCCCACCCCCCCCTTCTTTCCCTCTCCCTCCCCCCAACCCTTCCCCCTCCCTCTCCCCCAATCCTCCCTCTCCCCCTCTCCCCCAAGGTTATGTAAAGCAAACTATACACTCAGGAATCAGCACTCATATCTTTGGCTTGAAATGTATGTAGCTTGGGGGAATGTAGCCTCAAACGAGAATCTATGTCCTAAATGCTATGTATAGTTGTTTGAAAAGATCAGTGTAAAGGAACAGGTCCCTGAATGTTAGCAACGAAAATATATCTGTTCAAGCATGTATAAAACATTAAGTGATAATAATATCTGCTTCAAAAGGAAAAGTAGAGCAATATACTACCCCTCCCCCCCCCTCTCCTCTCCCCCCCCTCCCATCCCTCCCCCACCATTCTCCCCCCCCCCCTCATCCACCCCCCCCCTCACCATCCCCACCCCCACCTCATCACCCCCCCCCCCATCACCCCCACCCCCCACTATCATCCCCCCCACCCCCTCCACTCCCCATCATCACCCCCCTCCCCTATCACCACCACCCCCCCTCCCCCTTTGCCACCCCCTCCCCCCCTCCCTCCCCCCCTCCCATATTAACAGCAGCCAGGTGCTCAATTGCAGCTGCCTGGAAGCATATCAAACCCCCCTCAAGGACTATCGTGATCAGAAGAATCAACGAGGTAATGTTAATGGAGAAGCTCACGGCCATGCTCCAGAAAAAGATACCCCAATTCCAGAATACCTGGGAGCCCTGGCTAGGGAGATAAAACTAGAGAAGAATAGACTGAGGCTGACCCAAAGCGGGAAAATACGCCGCACTCTTGAGCCAGGGAAATAGACATGGCCTCAACCCCTCCCCCCCGTTCCCCCCCCCCCCTCTCCCTACCAGTCCCTCCACCCCCCCTCCCCTGTGAGTGCTCCCTTCTCCCCTCTTCCCCCCCCCCCTCCCCCTCTTTCTTTTTCACCCCTTTCTCCTTCTGCGGAAAATGAGAAAAAGACATTGGTCACGATGTACAACTATCTTGGGCTCAAGACAGAAATGTATGTAAAATTTTGTTTGAAGAAATGACCAATAAAAGAAATTGTTACAAAAAAAAATGGATACAGGAACAGACAAATAAACTTATTTGAAACTACTAGGTAAACCCGTTGTGACGATAGCTTATGACAGGCTGTAATTTATACAAAATATATATATATATATATAGAGAGAGAAGAAATGACCTAGGCGCAAATAAGCCAGGAAAGAGACAAAGAGAAAAATATCATAGGGCAGTATGTCTGTTACTTTCAGAGTTAAGGTGGTAAGATATACAGTTACACTTAGTCAGCCAAATATAAGCCTTTAATCCACCACTGGGATTCAGGAACACTGCTGCTGGGATTTCTTTGCTGTTTGCATGGATCTCAGACTCTCCACGTGTGCTGCTTGCTTCAGGGGTCACCTTTTCATCTGCAGCTGCGTGTCTCCTTAACATGGGATATAGCTCACCAGGGAGGGGGGGGGGGGAAGGGGAAAAGGGACAATGGAACAAAAAATAGTATAAAACCTTTTATTGTAAAAACTATCTAAAAAATAACAAACAGTATCTCACTCACATGGTGTGAAATAATTTCAAGCAGTTGAGAGTTTGAATTGAGTCTCTCACACTCGTAGAGTAAGCTGTCCGGTCCACTGCACTGCTGCTAGCCTGGTTTACTTCCGCGTCACGTGCTCCGGCTCCAATTCTCGCGAGACTTCGACCTCCAATGACGTCACAGCGCTATCTCCACTCCGTTCTGCAGCGCGTCTCACTCTGCTCGGTTTGCAATGCCTGCAATGTCTGCAGGGTCTGCCCTACGCGTTTCTCCTCTAGGGCTTCCTCAGGGGCATAATACCATTGTATCTCCCCACCCCTGGTATATATACCCACCTCCTGTGACTGATTGGATGCTTGCAAACAATTATATTAAACACTTTACCTCCGTGACGGGTACTAATTAAAAACGAATGGTGAACACAAGATGAACAAAATGTCCCTATTACCCAGACTGGCGATACCTATGTGTACTTTAGGAAGAGAAAATTACATAATGTATACATTTGACAATACTGGTTTATGCCTTAGCCTATAGAGTCAATTGGTTATATTGCCAAAATATCTTGTTGCCCTAATCTAATCTGATTAGATTAGGGCAACAAGATATTTTGGCAATATAACCAAATGTTGGTTTCCATTATCCAGTATCCATTGCGGCAAGTGTGGAGCCGCAGACCTACTTGGCTGCATTCAAGCAAGAATAGATTGTAAGGTATAACACCTCCTGTTTGACTGATTGGCAAGGGGTAGTTAATATTTTTATTACTACAACCCCACTAAGTGTTTGGAATTTGCGCTGATTGTATTCTGTTCTCTCTCTCTCTCTCTCTCTCTCTCTCTCTATATATATATATATATATATCTGGGTTTGAACTGGGACGAGACTTAGATATGATAAAATATAATTTATTCCTTGATAAAGGTGAACACAACAAAATGTACAAATAGGCAAAATATGGACACAATCATCCCAAGACATTGCATAGCATTTCTCTCAGCAGTCAGGTAGCAATTCAGATGATATCAGAAGACAAAGGATACAGGGGAACAACAGTTTATAAACCTTTTGTGCCCTATACTTAACATTGAGTACCGTGGATTGGTTTTCAATTACCTCTAGCCAGTCGTTAACGTGGGAACACAATTTCACTCATGCCCCCCTGCTAGTGGGTACATGCGCAGTAGAGCTCTGGGGTCTCATTTCTATAACCCCTCCTCTATCTCAGGGATGCCAGCTAGTCTACCAAATTGGGATTCTGGCAGGATATTCTTTGTTTGAGAGGTGTGAAATGGAACACTTGAAGACTGCTCTGGTTTGAGTAATCTCCGCCCTCATGCAAACAGTGGAGGTGACAAAATCCTTTGAAACATACTCAAGTCCTAGACATTGGGTCGCCTTTCTGGCCATATGCTACCTTGGTATGCAAAGGAATTTCCTCTGGGTTTTACCTATACCTTGAAATACAGTATGTTGGATAAAACATGAACATATTAAAATATCCGGTTCCTTTGGGTCCAGCAGGTCCAAACTCCCCAGTTCTCAATGCCGGAACTGGGACACCCTATGGTCCAATTTGCGACTTGCTACGACCTGGGGAACCGGAGATACACAAATACCCTTAAAACCGTTTCACATTTTAATACACAAAACTCCACTGTAAATTAAATCACGGTTTTTCACTAAATCCCCATTGAAAACAACGAGTTCCGCCACCATAGACTTTCAATGGCAAACCGCCGCCATTGGCGGCTATGGGAATCCCCGCCATAGACTTTCAACGGGGCGATGCCGCCGTTGAAGTCAATGGGGGTTTTCCGCCGTAGCCGGTAAATGGGGTTTGGCCGCCATTGAAGTCTATGGGAGAAATCCCGAACTTTCAAGGGGGTCCATACTCCGTCGGATTGGTCCAAGCGGGTCAAGGATGGTTCTGCAGTGATGCCGTAGCAGTGGCTACAGATACCCCAAACCCTGATCCGCTGGGCCCTCCGGAACCGGAGCTATGGATTACCAAATTTCAGCATTTGACATTTAGCCATTTTCCTGAGCTGTTTTGGCTGCCGCCATTGGAAACTATGGCGCGGCCCGCTCTTCTCGGTTCGACCCTTATCGGGGGTCCAGGATACGGGGACTCGGTTGTGGTCGAGTGGGGGGAGGTCTAGGAACTAGGGACAGAAAGAATTTTATTTCTAGGGGCCCTAGAACTGTTTATTCCCACGCCACTTGTCGTTGAACTTGACTTGTAAGTGATCAAAGCTCTCCTATTGAAATTGTATCCGCTTTGCGGTTAAGCGGTTTGGACGGCAGCCAACTCGTTCCTGGAAAGCTCTCTCGAGGATTTCTCCATTGAAGTCAATGAGCCCATTGACTTTCAATGGGAAACCGCCGCTCTCTCTCTCGAACGCCATCTGCTGGTCTTCTCAGGAACAGGACTCAACAGCAAGATTCGCCATTGAAAGACATGGAGTTCCAATGGCGGCCTATGGGAGCCTGCAAAATGGTGCCTGAAAAGGCGGGAAAGTTACACAAAGGGCTATAATCACTATACAACTATTAACCCTCGTGCTCCCGGATGGATCCCAGTGTTTGTGTGATGCAGACACTGATTAACCAGATGTTACAATAAAACGGGGAACAGGGGAATACACATTTACATGTCATAACCAGGGTTGAATCAAATTTCTGGACCTCAGCCCAGTTAACCCCTTGTCTCCCTGGTGAGGTTAGAGGGTGGCCAATTGGGGTGTAACCCCTTCAATCCCGGGCCAAATCCTCACGAACGTCACACCCGTCAACCCAGATTGAGACACCCTTCAAAACACATCTCTCTACACACCACTCAAAACAACTTTTTAAACTCAGGCTTTCCTCAAAAAGGTGCCTTTAATCTTGATTCTTATGAGCGCTCAGATTTGAGTGACAGAGGAATGTTTTTTTCAGGTGCTCAGCTTCAGGTATATTTGGGTTCATAGTCGGAGCGCCATCTGTGAAAAGCGTGAATAAATAAGAGTCATCAATTTGAGGATCATTTTTCAGAATAACAAATAAGTTTATTGCAGTGTACGGTGCACACGCAGAGGAGAGTTTAAAAATCAAACTCTCCAACAAACATGGTTGCATACAGGCCTTATTTATACACAAAATACTAAGCCCACGCCCCCTATACGAGGTTGCGTGTGCGTCACTACATTAGCATATAAGATAAACAAAATATGAACATGAACACATCGAGTTAATAACATTATTATGGCATTCATATTAGAAATGAAAAGACTCAGCCAATATTCTTTATACAAGCCGGTGACTTTTACTCTACATACGGGACTTCATGGGAACCTCCCTCGGAATGCGAGACGCGTGTTATCTATATTTTATTTTCATAACATTCGCGCTTTTACTCTTCTCTTCAAGGTCTTGTGGCTTAGTTGAACAGCTTAATCTCATTTGAAACTTCAGGAGCAGAAAAAGAAAAAAGTGTGTCTTTAAACTAACTTCCATACCAACTTTCATACAGACAATAGACAATATCAAGCACCTAAGATGGGTGCTGACTTAAAATGGCGACTTAGATCCCAGTGCTGTTTACGTCAGACCTCCCCCCCCTCCTTGCATCATATTCTCACTTTGTCAAGAGTCACAGGTTCTACTCACCAAACATGCCCCCTAAGGGAAGCTTTGGAAAGCACAGATAACTCATTCAGCCTACTAAGAAAGAACTTCTCTACTGGAAGTCCTCTTCCACCACTATGCCCTCTTGTAGAGCATTGTCCATATCCTCAGAGTCACAAAGATGCCTCACTAAAAGGCTAGAGAGGTTCTTCCCAGGACAGAACCTTAAGGGACACGTGGTCTCAATTAGAGACAGGCTTGCACAGAAATGTCTTAGAGTTGAGAGCAGCCAAGTTAGCTCTTCAGTCTTTCATTCATCCACATTGCATCATTATTTCAAATGAACAGGACAGCTGCCTCATATCAACAAGATGGGTGTGCTCAATTTAGATGTGCTTAATTTGGGCTCTCTCAAGACAGATTTGCCAGTCAGCAATCTTTCTTCCAGTGGAGACCACCGAGTTAGGCGACACCTTATCTTGACAGACGTTTTAACATTCAACATAATGTCTCTCTATAATGTAGGTCCAAGTTTCTGGAAATAAAACAAACTTTAGGCAAGAGCTGTACCTTTTTATGCCAGTCCTTTCCCTATTTAGGCTCCAAGGTTTGTGTCCTGTGTATGGAGCTTGGAGGGTGGACCCTTTTTCATTCAAATGGACAGACTTAGCATCTCCATCCACCCTCTTACTGAGAATAGGTCACAAGATCAGGGTTAATCCAGTCCAATTCCTTGTTCAGTGTGGACAAGGAAAAAAGACCTTTTGAAGATGCGGGGTAAGTGCCACTTGCAGACCCGCTTCCCATGTGGGGCCAGCGGCCGCAGTTGCAGTAGCCCACGGATGGAGCTCACACAGCTCACGAGAGTCCATCCCCTCTGTGTCTCCTGGTCTTGTGATAGCTGAAAGGGTAATGACGCACTTCCTGCGTGACCACGATCCAGAAGTAACAAAGAAAGGATACTCCTTGAGAAAGGGCGAACTCGCCCGAAACATGTGGGGGGAGGTATATTTTGTTATGTTCTAGTATCTGTTTTATGTAGATTTAATAAATTGATTTTATTACCTACCTGGTGAGTCTGTCATCCGAAGGAGCAGCGCTGATATCGATCATATTTTTTCTCAGTTCCTTGTTCAGTTTACCCAATTTGGCCATCCAATATTTGGTTCCTGAACATTCCTCATATTCTGAAGGGATTGAAACTCCCTCTAGACACACCAGAACTATTACATAAATGTGGTACTCTGCTGGGTATTTAGGAGGCACAGCCTTGCCTTTATTTGCCAAACACTTGGTCAACTCTTCCTTAAGGCCACATACAAGGAAGGGTACAATATAATACTATAATACAAGATTTCCGATCTTGGTCTCTTTCCAATTACCTACACCATGCTCTTACAATTAATATGAATTCAGTTGTGGATTTTTTGGCCACAAGTTTTGGGGAGACTTGGCAGCATCTACTTTAAAATAGTATGGATCAGCCCTCAGTATGCTAGTTACAAACCTTAATAAGCAAAAGCTTTACCTTTGCTTCCTCAAAAAGGTGCTTAGCTGTCTTGACACATTGTTCAGAAATATTTGCACACTTTGGACATGGACTATTGTTTGCCTTCTTGCACCACAGCGCTCACAACTTAAATGTCTTTCTATAAAGTTGCCATCTATCTTAGCATTAGCGCCAAAACAATAGTGGCAGAACTGATGTTTGCTCATTTGCTCTTTTTTTCATTCTGATCACATACTGCATAGTGAAATCTCCAGCAGTTGTCAATTTCAGAGAATTATTCATTTAAAAACACTTTTTGCAGGGTTTCTTAAAAATCACCACTATATGGATTTATTGCTTTATATCTCAGTCGCAGGCCCTATGGTTTTGGCAATTTTACTCTAATACATCTGTATAAGATTTTACAAACAATAATAAAAAAAAATCGAAATCCAGGATCTTCTATGGGCCACGCCCATTCAAATACTTAAATGGCACCATTACGTGTAGATATAGTGATCTTACTGTTGTAAACGGTCTATTTTACATTTACCAGAACTGGAAATTAAGTGTTTTAGGAGAATGGGTGTTTTGGTTCCTTACTTTAAGAAGGTAGGGTCCATACAGTTGATAAATTTCAGTGACTAGTGTAACGCACTTTCCCCCACCCCCTGGGAGATGTGGGGCTACCGTGTGTGTGGTGCGATGCAATACCTGTGGCTCACAGGAAACCTGAGCCTCCGCTGCTGGGAACCTGGGGTGTACCTGAATTGGTGCTCGGTAGCACCTCCACTTGTATGGGATTCTACTGTGTGGAATTACCCTGTTACAGGAACCCCATGCAATAAAACACACGTGTATAGATATATAACAGTTTTACTACACAATCCAATAATACTAACTCTCCAAAACATACAAGCCTCAGAGGGCCGTACCCCTTCACCGTGCACCCCTTTGCACCGTGTCCTCACCCTCAACGGGTGTACCTTCCCAAGTACTAGGGTGCCTCTAAGCACACACACCCTGGTGTCCATAGAGTCATTCACCCTCCCATGTGTGTGTGACAGCGCTGCCCCACCAGCCCGTGTAAAGTTGGTGCACTTGGGGAAATGGATACCACGCTCAGATAATACCAATGATACAGATGAGGTCCACGGACCCGTTGACAAACTGCGACGCCTCCGCATCTACGGTGGGTAGATTCCGCTTGGATTGTACCACCTTTAAGAATGTGTGACCTCAGGTGGTCTGGGACTGGACACCTGCTAACAGGGTACAGCCGTGTCCCTCTCACTGGTACTACAGGGGCAGTGTCCCAATCTATGGGCCTGTCCCTGCAGCAACCAAACTGAGGGGAGTCGGGGCCTAGCTGGGGCCTAACAGGGGGTATCTGGCCTAGTGCATAAGCCACAGATCCCTGCACACAAAAACTACCCCTTCCTTATCCCAGGTCCGACTAACGTGGCATCAAAATGCGCGAAAAGTATCTTTCTGGTGAGCAGGGGGTTGCTGCAGCCCTATTGGCTGTTCGCGACCATGTGATCGCAGTCACTGAGGCTTCTGGGGGTTGTAGTCCCTGGTGGAGCCTATTCTAATAAATGGCCGCCGGTCTCCTATACTGTGCATGCGCTGCCTCTTGCGCATACACGGCCAATCACAACATGGCGGCGCCCTGCAAAGGGAGCTGCTGGATCCTCCGGCAATGCGCTCGCCTGCGCAACCTTCCCGTCTGCGCCAGAACCTGCCTCCGCTGCCTAGCGCACCCGCTCCAGGAGGTAGGGGGCTATGGGGGACCAGGGTTACACTAGCATAGTCAGTCCTAGTACTTTGTGTGTATCAGTTCTTAATAATAATAATAATAATAAAAAAAAAAAAAACTTAGGGGATAATTTGATATTGTCCAAAGCAGCCATTATAGGCCGAAAACTCTAATTGAAGTCAAATATTGAACTAACCACTTAAAGCTGCAGTTCAGTCTTTTTTTTTTTTTTTTTTTTACTTCAATAGTTTCATGTGGGCAATCTCTAATTACCTAAAGAACTGCATAGCTGCCGGTCAATTCGTTCTCTGTCTATTGATCGGCAAAGTTTGGCAACATCTTTAAATATGGGTAATGTAAATAGTTGCTATAGGAACAAGCATGCTTGTTAAAATAGAATACAAGAAAATTGGTCTTTCAAAGTTGTTTTTTTTAAAACAGAAAATGCTAAAAGTATTTTTTCTTACTACAGTACTGATTTATTTAAAAAAACACACATGCAGGATATTGCCTGAACTGCAGCTTTAAAATCTCTGAAATATTGGGTTCATTAAACTTTGATAGCGTCAATCATATCTAGCGCAGTTTAATAGTTTTATAAGGGGTACATTCTATATACTTCTATCTACTCCCGAACATCCTTTAAGTCTCTTTTTGGATGAAAATCCTCATCCACAAAATACCTAAACGTCTCCTAGGGAGTATATAGAATGCATCCCTAAGTCCCCTATTGGCAGAGTGATGCATCAAAAGATCCCATGATTTAGTTGTTGAGCAGGTCAAATCATTTAGGCATGTGCCCACCCTACATTTGTACCTATTTAGCGATGAAACACAATTTAATACTAATACAAGAATAGCCATAGCTATGTTAACGGGAGGAAATAGAATATTGATTTTACACAAAAATGCTTGGTCTTGCATTCCCAAATTCACTCAGTGCAAAATAAAGGAGTACATCAGTATTAGGTGATAGCTTTTTTTATTTAGACTAACAATTGTTGTTTTAGGACACACTTTGGAGAGTACTACTCAATTCCTCAGGTCAAGCAATACTAATTTACAACAGATTCAAGAACGGAAAACAATTGAACTGAAAATGATAATTCTCTTTGACACCAAACAAAAGAGGACAATACCAATATGGGGTTTCTTAAACACTACCAGAATTGTTTGTAATGGTTGGTCATGGGAGACCAATGTTTTTAACACAAAAATACCCGGATCCTTTGATTGAGCAAAACATGAGATAAAATAAATTGTAATTTATTCACACAATGAACATACACAGCTTAATTTACAAAATAATACGAAAATACACTTACTTAGTTACAATGTTACATCTGGTTACAGGAAAGATCTTAGATGGAATCTCAGGTGAATCTTTTTACAGCATGTTGAATCTACCTCCTCACTGGCTGCACAGACTTTTAAAACCTCACAAGTCCTATCTTTACACTGTGCAACCAATCGCGGCGTGGGAACAAAACATCCAACCTATTGGCAAGGTTCGCCCATACTTCAGGAAGCCTGGCAGAGGCTTCAAGGTATGCCACGGGCATGTGCGAACTTCAGCCCTAAGCCACATAGCATACCTAGCCTGGTGACAGGTTGTCTACCTGCTCCCTGACACCTGGACATTTGTCAGGGACAAACTGTTTACCTCTCCCCCTCTCCACTTGACACCTTACTTGGCTAATTCTTTTGAGCTACGGCCTGTTTCCAGACACAGGGGAACTGAATTAATAGGGTGCCTTAGAAGCCAGAGTCTAAATTATGCATTGCTTACTCCCTGGATTTCCTGCCATGCATTTTAAAGCATAGTACTCACACTTTAAGTGTTACCTCCTGTTCTGGACCTTGAAGGAAAAATCCCCTTATGTCTATAATGTTGAAAGTTAAACTAGGGTAATTGAATTCATCATGTTTTATAAGGCTTTGTAAAAATTGCGTGATAACCTTTTTAATGGTTTTACCCCAGCAGCACTCACCTCAAAAACTCAGCGCTCTAGGATGTTACCAACCAAAGTTACCTCACTGCTTATGCGCTAGGTAGAGGAGGTATCTCTAATGTTCAATGTTCTCCTTTCCTACTCAGATGATCCAGGATCACGCCCATCCATGTCTTCGTGGCACCGGGTAGTGGGGGGGGGGGGGGGCGTCCAACCGCCCTTGACGACCTCGTGGGGTGGGGCTAATGTCACCCTCATGTGCTACCAACGTCGGCTCATGTCTACCATCCAAGGAGAACTCACCTGTTCTTATCAAAGCCAGACGGAGGCATTGCTCACCCCTGGGATGTCCGTCTGTGCCAGCCAAGGCAGCCAGACTTTTTGGAAATTTGGGCCAGTGTCGTTGACCAGACTCGTCAACTTTTCCATCTGGAAAACGAACCAAATTCTATTCCGAATTTTATCTATTGATGGAATTGCATTCTGCTTCCACAGTGCTGCAGTCTCGCACCTCATAGCCGTAGCAAAGTGTGCAATTAATTTGTTCCCTGATCTAGACACTTCTTTCGTGGGTTTACCTAACAGAAACACCCACGGGTCTAGCTGAATTTTGAGGCCCAAAAAAATCCTCTGAAGCCAATCTCTGATTTGAGTCCAGACGGGTATGAGTCGTGGACAAGACCACAGCATGTGCACCAGATCTCCCTGTTCCCCGCACTGCCTGGGACAGAGCGGGGAAGCTCTCGCTACGAATTTTGCCAGTCTAACTGGGGTGAGATACCATCTCATTAATACTTTATATGAGTTCTCCTTCAATGTCGTGCAGATCGAGCTACTGGCCGCCGCCTTAAAGATCGCTGTCCACCCGTCGTCTTCTAGTGGCCCTGTCAACTCTGTCTCCCATTGTGTCATGAACCTGGGTTTGTGTGAGCCATCGATGTCAGTCCTGACCACTTCTTTGTACAAAGCAGAGATGAGTCCCCGTGTGTCGGCGCCCCGACCACAGAGCCTCTCAAAATTAGTTAGCGGTGGTCTGTTTACATGTTTATGTAAAATGCCCGGACTTGGAGGTATCTAAGGAATTCTGTGTTGGGGATGTCAGTTTCTGACTGTAATAGATCGAATGGTTTGATAGTGTCCCGCCCCTCCATGTCTTTCAGCCTTCTGAGCCCCATGTTTTGCCATAGTGTGAAGTTCTTACCATCTAGCCCTGGAGCAAAATCCAGATTCCCATATAAGGGAGCCATTAAAGTGTGTTTTGACGTTAATGAGTGATTACTTTTAGCCGCCCCCCAGACCGACAACGAGTTGAGCACCGAGGCCAGCGGGTTTTGTAAGTCTTTTAATCTAGATTTAGGATACCAAATTAAATCTTTGATCTTCAGCGGGGTGCACACCACCTTCTCCAGTGCCACCCATCGCCGCAGATCTGGGTCTCCATGCCACTGCGTAATTTGACATAATTGTGCTGCTTTATAGTATGATAAGCAAAGAAAAGAAAGAAAGCTCCCTAATAGCCGCACAAGAGAACACCTATACCTATGTTAAAAATTTGTATTTATTGATAAATGATTCAAATATATTTATTGCAGCAAAAAACTAACGTGAACCAAAGTGATTAAAATAAATTAAAAACGGAGGAGGTAACTGTATGCCTAGTTCAAACTAACAGTGTATGCTAGGAATAACTATTTTTGTATGTCCCACTGCTATATAATTATACTAACAGTGGTAGTTAAACCAATACAGTTCTATATAGTTTGAGGACTACAACTAAATGGAGAGTATAGCTTGATATAGTGTGTGTGTGCTCAGAATAATATATTTGTTGAGCCAGCTAATGCTAGTATACAGATATATACACACACATATGTACCAGACCAACGGGTTCAAAGGTAAATGAACCTAGAGGTCTGTTATGTTTAGCAGAACAGCTATTTCAAGATCACAAAGTATGTGTCTTGTACTCGGAACCATGACAAATAGGAAAGTAGTCAGAGTGTTGTGCTTCCTTTAGAAGTCTCCGAAACACTCTAACTGAGAAAAGGCAACAGACCTCTCCGATATAGCCAGCGCACTAGGTGGTGACGCTAAGCCTGCCCAACATATGTTTCACCGTTGTGGCTTCATCGGGGGCAATTACAGAGTGATTCTCTCAGATCTTTATACACTTAATTCTTACCCCATTGGTTAATTAATGTCAGACTGTGATAGGGCTTCTGCATACAAATCCCTCCCACACTTCAAATTGGGTTACATAATGGTAGGGGTCCCTAATTGGCTGTGACTCGTCACATGGTTAATGATACATCCCATTGGTGGGTGGGGGTCATGTGATCTTGGCCCCAGATTATCCTGCCAGGATAATAATGGGGCCCATAATCTGGGGCCAAGATCACATGACCCCCACCCACCAATGGGATGTATCATTAACCATGTGACGAGTCACAGCCAATTAGGGACCCCTACCATTATGTAACCCAATTTGAAGTGTGGGAGGGATTTGTATGCAGAAGCCCTATCACAGTCTGACATTAATTAACCAATGGGGTAAGAATTAAGTGTATAAAGATCTGAGAGAATCACTCTGTAATTGCCCCCGATGAAGCCACAACGGTGAAACATATGTTGGGCAGGCTAAGCGTCACCACCTAGTGCGCTGGCTATATCGGAGAGGTCTGTTGCCTTTTCTCAGTTAGAGTGTTTCGGAGACTTCTAAAGGAAGCACAACACTCTGACTACTTTCCTATTTGTCATGGTTCCGAGTACAAGACACATACTTTGTGATCTTGAAATAGCTGTTCTGCTAAACATAACAGACCTCTAGGTTCATTTACCTTTGAACCCGTTGGTCTGGTACATATGTGTGTGTATATATCTGTATACTAGCATTAGCTGGCTCAACAAATATATTATTCTGAGCACACACACACTATATCAAGCTATACTCTCCATTTAGGTGTAGTCCTCAAACTATATAGTACTGTATTGGTTTAACTACCACTGTTAGTATAATTATATAGCAGTGGGACATTCAAAAATAGTTATTCCTAGCATACACTGTTAGTTTGAACTAGGCATACAGTTACCTCCTCCGTTTTTAATTTATTTTAATCACTTTGGTTCACGTTAGTTTTTTGCTGCAATAAATATATTTTAATCATTTATCAATAAATAGTAATTTTTAACATAGGTATAGGTGTTCTCATGGCTTATACAGCTGATACATAGCATTACTCTTGCCCCCTTATCCCTGGGGAGGAGACGCACAGCCATTTTGAATACATTTGCAATATTACCACCCTTGCTGGGTTGCAGAGCTGACACTCTACAATTCCCAGCCAGGCATAATACCTTTATTTATTGGCCTGGGTACCCCCTCACCGTCGCATGGTTATCCCAGCCTCTCAGTTTTACAATTTACAATTGTAAATTGACTCTGCTGATGGAAATATGGTCCATGGTCCTAAACAGTGGCGGATTAAAAAAAATGGCACCCTAAGGCAATTACCTGGTGCCACCCTCCTCTTCCAGCGCAGTGCCGTACCATTGCCATGGTACTGTGACGTCACGTTACCGGCTGCGCGATCGGTGCTTGCTGGTTGCAGAACACAGATCGCACATGCACTGGCGGCAAGCGCTGATCACCGATGCGTGGGCAGCAAGCGCCAGTTGCACATGCCGCCTCAGGCCCAGGTCTAATGGGAAATCCGCTACTGGTCCTACACGATCCCCACATTTCTCACTATCGCTTTCATCCATTTATTGCCCTGTCTGTTTATTTACTATTCCCTCTGCCATTCTCTCTTTACTCATCTGTTTTAAATTATCATCTGTGATTTTACATCTAACAATACAAATATACTAAAAAAAGCGCTAGACCTAAAATTACTACAGTGCAGTGCACAAAAAAGCAGCCTGGTAATCTATTGGGGAATATCTCAAAATAAACCTCAAAACATGACATAAAAATACAAATATAGATTCGGAACCTGGCGCATGTGTATATAGAAAGTGTATAACGTCCAATATAGGATGTATATTAGTGTATAACGTCCAATAAAGGATATATAGTGAATAAAGTCCTAGTTCTTGCAGGCTTGATTGGTTGGCCGATGAGAAATGGACTCAAAATCACAGTTCACAGGTCAAAACAGTCCTCTTCACAGTGTAATGTTACCCTGTAGATATGAGACATGAAGCAGAGAGAAAGGACATTGCGCAGTATTGTTTAACAGCCAAATGCACCCTTATTCTCTGAACTCAATAAATTGCCCACTTACTAGAAGTAGGTCAATCGCATACAGGGGGAGAAACTGTGCTTGGAGCCTTCCGGGTCCCTGGAGTCTTCGGTATGGCACGAACCCCTCGTGGTGTCCTCAGATTCCGTGGATGTGGAAAAGGTCTCTCTCTCAGGAAAGATGTCTCCTGGGTCTGCCTTAGGATTCCTGTAACTTATTCTCCGGTGAGGGATGAAAAAGGAACAGAGGATTGCGCAATAATAAAAAACGTTAATGACGCCTATAACCTAAAACAATAAAATACTCACAAAGGAAGGTGAGTGTAAAATCAAAATAATAAGTGCCCGACCCAGCACACCCAGCAGCCGCATTCAGTCTCTGAATATCCTTTCCGGTATCGCGTGTACCTCGGCTGTTAAACAATACTGCGCAATGTCCTTTCTCTCTGCTTTATGTCTTACATCTACAGGGTAACATTACACTGTGAAGAGGACTGTTTTGACCTGTGAATTGTGATTTTGAGTCCATTTCTCATCGGCCAACCAATCAAGCCTGCAAGAACTATATTGGACGTTATACACTTTCTATATACACATGCGCCAGGTTCCGAATCTATATTTGTATTTTTATGTGATTTTACATCTGTGTTAAACCCCAGGAATCTTTTGTAAATAAGTATTGCTGACCTGAGGAAGAGTAGAACTATCTTAAATTTGTCCTCAAATGTCAATTGTTAGTCCAAATAAAAAAAAAAACCTGTTGCCCCTCTATTTCTACATGTGCTGTGACGTGGCCCGAGTCCTCCCTCCCTTAATACACCATATTGGACACTTTGGTTTAATTCAAACGAGACTAGTGTATATATTTACTGATTCTTTATGCCCCGTGGACAACCTCACTTTGTATGAAAATTTACAGGCATGTAGTTGTGTTGCATGCCTCTTAAAGCTGCAGTTCAAGCAATCTCCTACAGTACATGTGTTTTTTTTAATAAATCAGTTCTGTACTATGAGAAAATACTTGTAGCATTTAAAAAAATAAGCAATTTTAAAGACATTTTTAATGTATTCTAATGTAACAAGTGTAGCGCTGCTCCCCCCATCCCCCCCCTCCCCCCCCATAGGGGAAATCTGGCCCTTGCTACCGGTGGTGTGGTGCATAATACCTGTTGGTTCCAGGAGAAGCTGAGCTTCAGCAATGTTGTGGGGAACAGGACAGGCTTTTGGATGTCATTAGGCTGTGTTCTTCTCAGGTGCAAGCCTCCATTCACAGCAGTCTCCAGTTTGACTGGAAACAGTCCCCACAGTGAAACATATCACTCATACCCCTATCCAATAGACAGACTTAGGCAGGGGTATATAAAACAAAGGGGCTTCTTTATTCATCCATCGCAGGATGTTGTACAGCAGATGCGGTCTTCTTTTCTGCCCCAAGCTTCTGGATGGTGCCTAAGGCCACGGTCCCAGTGCCTTCTACAGCGCACGCCGAGGCGTGCGTACAAGCACCGCCCACCAATCAGTCCGGTCCTAGTAATTACCTCGTCGCGGAGGTGCAGCCGCACTCTACTGCAAGATTTTGCAAATACAAAACAATTGTATTTGCAACTTGCGACGGGGGCGTGGCCACGCCCCTGCCAATAAGGGTGAACGAGCCGCATGAGGTCATGGCCACGCCCCTGCAAAAACTCCGCCACGCCCCCTCCCATCACAATCTCTCCCAAGACCGCAGTGAAGCGCCGGGCAGTGCGTGCTACAGTGCACACTGGGACCGCAGCCCCGCTGCCTCAGTCAGCGCGCCCGCCACTGCGGCGGCGCGTGGAAAGGCACTTCAGGCTGATTGTGGTCCATAGGGAGCATTTTTGCGTGCGGGGGGGGAGTGGCCAAAACGGGTCGGGGGGGCGGCCATGTCTCTGCAGCTTCCCGCCCCCCCCACCCGGTCTCTGCAGCTCCCAGCCCCCCCACCCGGGCTCTGGGAAGGGGGGGAAGGGGGGGAAGGGGGTGGGGTGGAAGGGGGTGGGGGGAAAGGGGGAGGAAAGGGGGGGAAGGGGGTGGGGGGAAAGGGGGTGGGGAGGAAGGGGGGGAAAGGGGGTGGGGAGGAAGGGGGGAAGGGGGTGGGGGGAAGGGGGGGAAGGGATTGGGGGGGAAGGGGGGTGGAGTGGAAGGGGGTGGAGTGGAAGGGGGGGAAGGGGGTGGAGGGGAAGGGGAAGAGGGGAGGGGAAGGGGGAAGAGGGGAGGGGAGGGGAAGGGGGAAGAGGGGGGGGGAAGGGGGGGGGGAAGGGGGAAGGGGGGGGGGAAGGGGGTGGGGGGGGGGGGGAAGGGGGGTGGGGGGGGGGGGGGAAGGGGGTGGGGGGGGGGGAAGGGGGTGGGGGGGGGGAAGGGGGTGGGGGGGGGGGGAAGGGGGTGGGGGGGGGGGGGAAGGGGGTGGGGGGGGGGGAAGGGGGTGGGGGGGGGGGGGAAGGGGGTGGGGGGGGGGGGGGAAGGGGGGTGGGGGGGGGAAGGTGGTGGGGGGGGGGAAGGGGGTGGGGGGGGGGAAGGGGGTGGAGGTGGGGGAGAGCAGGCAGTACAGGAGAACGGATCGATCAACAACTAAGCTAATCACTTGTCAGTGTGTAGATTGTATGATGCACATATTGAAAAAAAAAAAAAGCTTGAACTGCAGCTTTAAGGCTTGGTCCCCGCTGGCTACTGCAGCGCCCGCCATGACAAGAGCCCCCCACCCCCCCCCCATGCAGACCAGGGAACTCGGCTGCACGCGCCGCCAGCCTGGCAGACAGCGGGGCCGTAGCCTAAGGCCTCGTTCAGGGTGGCAGAGACAGGAGGTGGAGGGCGCGCGTCCGCTTGTGCGCGCGTCAGTGTGCTGGCCGATGTGTGCACATCATCCCCAGCAGAACTTTGCTAGCGTTGAGGAGGCGGGGCTACAGACCTGAGGTTAGGGATCGGTGTTGCACTGTTCAAATCATTTTCAAGAATGATTTGATTGGCTGCCGAAGTACCAGTGACGTTGCTGCAGCTTGAAAAAACAACTTGAGTTGTTTATTGAAACTGTAGCAAGCGTCAACTCCGTACTTCAGCTACAGGGAAGCTGCTACCCTGACAACCAATATTAACATTAAATACTTTGTTTCGAACGTACGCACGCACGTAAGCACGCGCATGTCGTGAAGCAGGCACCCTGAACGAGGTCTAAGGATTAAACATTTGTGAGGTGTGTGTGTGAGTAATTGGTAAAGGATACTTAAGTTGCAATAAAAGGACTCCCTGTCTGTTATCCAGCTTTTTAACAGCCCAGCAAGTATCTGGAACACACACTTACTGTGCACTTTTCTCATAACACACTTCTCTGTGTGTAGGAGATGTGTTTCTGCAGCTGTTTCTCACTTTCTTTTTCCTTAGCTACTAATCTCCTATAAATCTCATATTTCACCATCTGTGAGCGTCAGGCTGTCTCCTAAACCCCTCTCGTTGTCACCTGGGCTGTCTCTCTGTGTGCCTCTCAGACTGGCACTCCCTATCCCTGTGTCTGGTCTCAGACTGGCAGTTGGACTTCCTTTGTGTCTTTCAAACTGACAGTTTGTTGCAACATTATATCTGGGTCTCTTCTTATCCAATCCCATATCTCCGGTCATGTGTTGCCAGGCAGATCAGGGATAGTGTCTCCTAGGCTGCGTCCATTGCACGAACGGCGGCGCGTGAACAAAATGCAGCAAGCTCTAAAAGGCCGACCATAGTGAGCGCAAGCGTGATGAAGAGCGATCGCGCGGCACAATTTTGAGCCGACAAAAAAAAATTGATTATCGCGTGTCAGACAAGTCACGTGATCGGTTCAGCCAATGAGGGCGAACCAGCCTCATGACGTCACGCCCCCCCTCTCCCCGTCGCGAGCGATAGGCTCTGTCGTACACCCACTATATCCAAGGCCTTCTTCCTTATTGCAGTATATGATAGGTGGAGCAGATTAATTTTGCATTGTACACAGTATACATATATTTGTAGCAGGGGCTACATAGTAGACATAGAACAAACCAGTGCTCCATAAGATCAATTATATCCATATAATGGTATGAACACTCCTCAATTGGACTCCACATAAATTGCAAAATACATCAGCATCCCATAGCCAGGGAAGAATGGGGAACTAGTACCTAATGTTGCCATTTGCATTAACACAATTTAAAAAATAAATAAATAAGTACAATATATGTCCCCCTATTGAATAATAAGCCATAAATGTGGAAACACAGCTGAAATTACTCACTCATAGGGTGTCCATGTATCCTGTTCATCCAAGAAGTCCATACTGAAGATCAAGCGGCATGCAGAATCTGTCAAAGAAGGCAAGCAAGCAAAAATAGAAGCAAAGCACAGCCATTTTGGATGCAGGTTGAGCTTTTTGTGTTTGTGTGTGAAGTCATAGCCACACCCACCTGTCGCTCACAGTACAGACCTGTACACACAAAAAGTGTGATTCACATGCACGAGCATTAGCACACGCGAGCGCGCCAACTATAAAACAAGCGTTAGGCCGAGTTCAGGGTGGGTGCTGCGGCCGCCAGTGTCCGTGCGCACCTCTGCCGCGTGCTCCTGAAGCTCAGCAATCTGTGCCTTGGCTGCAGGAGTTGGGTCGCGGTGTTTGTGGGCGTGGTGAACATCACAAAGCTGGTTCGCTGGACCAGCTCACGTGACACGACTGCAGCCCCAAAAATCATTTTGGGTTGTAGCGGCAAAAAGTAGCAGTGTCAACGCTGTACTTTGCAGCCGGTGGAGTTTTCAATTTGAAAACTCCCACCAAACAACCCAAAATTGCGACGTCGCGTAGCATCCACGCTGAACTTGGCCTTAGACAGGTCTGTAACCCTGCCTTTTCCCTTAGCAGCCAGGGATTCTGGGTAATGACATGCAAATCAGCCAGCCAACCTACTCACAGACAGCTTTCCCAACATTCAGATTGATGCCAGTCACTTGCCCTAGCAATGCAAAGCGGGAAGTGGCTATAACCAGACACAAAATAAGTTATTGTGAGTAAAAAAAAGTGCCAAAAAGCCTCCACCGTACAGCAAATAAAAATACCACTTGTGAGCCCATTCATGTGTCTCAGACAGATCTGCAACCCTGTCTTTCCCCATCATTATTGCTTAGCATACAATGATTCAACTGCAGCAAGGGATTCTGGGTAATAACATGCAAATGAGCACTCACACTGTCACTTTTTGGTTCGTTTCCATTTTAACATGGACCCCTATAAGCTTTATGATTGTCATATTACACAGATTTTTCAGCACAGCCAGCAAACATAACTGAACAAAATACTGAAATCATTTATTTTGTACTATCACAACTGGACTAACATGGCTACTGCCATTTAATTCAAATTCACTCAGTAAACATATCAAACATTATTGTGCAGGTAAAAAAACAACGTTGTTGTTTGTTGTTCCCTAAATTCATTCATCATTGAGAAATATCCCATCACTGCCCCAAAAACCCGCAGCTCCCCTTCAAAAACAAGGTGGTTTTGCTATTGCTTTCCAACGTGAGGTTAAACCACCAGCGTTAGATGCTGTGTTGCAAAAAGCCAGACTTCCATTTTCAGCAGCACACAGAGCGTCTGACTCAGCTCAGCAAGGACAAGGCACAGAGGCAGCACATTTCCCAGCCCACTTGATGTGAAAGGCTGCCAAGATAGGTGAAATACCTTATACATATGCAAAGTAAGGAAGTTTAGGTGACATATTCATCAGTGATTGGCAGCAGAACAGCTCATCAAATCTGCCCCTGGAAAGTTAGAAGGTTTCCAATGGCCCTTGTCACACTTCAAGAACAAAGAAGGCAGATGTCTCTCTTTTTTTTTTGTAACATATTTAACTTTTTTTGAGAAGGGGGGAAAATCATTATTGTTGATCTGTAACACTTCCCCCAAGACAAGGGGCGGGGCAGTGGGAGGTTCTCAACAAAAAAAACTCACTGGCATAGCCATTTTGTTTGTGGGCAGCATGGTATAATTCTGCCAGTGAGTGTTGTCTGGGAGCTTTAAATGGTATCTTTAATAAAAAAAAATATAGACTTATTGGATGTACTGAAATTATACATTTGTATAGATCAGCTAGAAGGTATGTTACCTAATGCTCTCCTTTTTAAAAAAAAAATTATAAAGCTTTTCAAATATAACATAATTATGTGCAATGCATCAAAAATTACTGCATTTAAAAAAACCTAGTTATTACTCATTACATCATTTCAACGTGATTAAAATGTGGAGGTGTTTTCATGTAAACAAATCAAGATTTATATATATAAAAAAAACTAATAATAATGTATGGGGTGGATTAAAATAAACATGGTGTGTATATTGAATACAGGTTATGAACAGTAGGAGCCATAGATTAAGATTTCACATAAAAGCAGGGCTGTGTTTGTATGATATGAGTATAAAATGGCACACTGGCTTTTTTTTTTTTTCCCTTCTCCAGGCTGCAGAAGGGGAGGGGGGAAGAGAGAGCTGGCTGGGGGATAGTGCAGAGTGGAGGGACACTGCCCTCCTATCCAATCACAACACGCCTGTTTGCCATTGCAAAGTTGTTAACCCCAGAGTCTTCTGGCTGCCTCCCCTTCTAATCTTCTTTGGGGGTTTTTTTCTTCTTCTTCTCTTCTTTACAAAGCTTGAAGATTGAGAGAGACAAACCTCTGTGGATCAGAGATCATGGAAGAAAGTAACACTTGTTCTGTACCTTGCCATTTCAAGAGGTCTGGGAAGCCATCTGCTGCTTGGAGATTGTTTGATAGGGCACAAGTATGGAGCTTATATTGTTTTAATTCTTCTCCCTGGGTTGTCCTCTTCACTGCCTTCACGAGAGGTGAGTTTGCTATTAACCATCCTATTTATTTAAGTTCATCACAAAGTGCTATAAAAGTAGATATGGATATGTGTATTTTCTGATTTCTACCTATTTTTTTTCTTTAATGTGACAATGCATATTGTCATTGTTTTGTGTCCATTTTTGTAGGTAAAACATTTTCAGAACATGTTGTATTCCATTATATAGCCCTTGAAAAAAAAAAAAAAATATATATATATATATATATATATATATATATATATATATATATATATATATAGTAAATACAATATATATTAGTGTGTGTTTTGAGCTGTAATGGGTTTTTTTTTATCACAAGGTGCAAAAACTGTAACACTAATTCTTTCTAGCATAATATTTATTGAAAGCACCAGTCTTATCAAATATATCTTGAACCGTTTCTTTGTAGCTGTGCAGTTTTTATATGGGTACTTTTTGTTATATGATCTAAATCGTTTGTTTAATGCAAAGTGGAGAGAAGGAGGAGACTGGCACAAGAGGGTTTATTATAGTCTAAGTTATGGCTGGTACTAAATGGTGGCTCTTTCATTTCTTCTGAAGATCAGCTTGGGCTATGGCGATCACAAGAGCTTGGATGGCAGTGCTGGGCTGATGTATTGTTCAGATAGCTTATGTATCTTGAATTTGGTTACAAAAAGAAGCGATTATAAAGATATTTTAGCATTTTAAGCTCTTTTCTATTTATATATAGAACATTTTGCACACGGTGGGAGTTTCAATTATTTATTTTTTAATACATTGATCTGTGTTGGTGGCGCTGTGGTGCTCTTAAACAATTTAATATGTCAGTTTCACTAAGAGAAAGGGGAGAGAGGTGGGGCAAGGCTTGATCTCAGCATTTCATGTGTATACATTATATACATAATACAGTATGAGTGCAATAATGCATGTGCTGGTATGTGTAGAAGGCCAGGTCATTTTCTTTCTGTACCAGTTTTAGGTTAGAGAGAAATAATAATAATAATAATAATAATGTAATCTGCATGTATTTTGAAACAATGGTAGGTACAGCAGCCAGCACAGCACCGTCTGTTACCCTGATCCATTCTATTTGCTGTTTTAATATTGTGATTACAGCGTAGTATAATGGTATTTCCAAACAATTTGGGGTCTGACTGAAATCCTTGTATTAGTTTTGTTACAGATTTCAGCTTTTTGCGTTTGCGAATTCTGTGCAAGTCTGGGAGAAACTCCCCCCCCCCCTTTTTTTTTTTGAGTTAGGGGAAAAATAAAACCAGAGGGCCATTAATCTAGGAAATATATCAGATTTTAACCCCTCAGCTGCCAGAGCAACACATTGCTCTGCAAATGGCAAAACTACTACGACATCTAAAGTTTTGGGTCAGATCAAAAAACATAAGGCATAGCAGATCAAATATGACGTTTAAATGTATTCAAAATCCTCCTTTCAAATAATTCAACACATTTTACTGGGAGATGGCAAAAAAAAAATTATTGACGAAAAAAAATGGTATCCAGTTTTATCTTCCTGGAAAAGCTGTTTGACATAAGTGGATTTACTCTAGTGCTACTGCTCAAATGGAAGCACGAGAATGGTCTCTGGAAGAGGCAAGAATAGGCCACATCAAGTTATTTCTTTTCTTCCCAGAGGGACCTCCAACTCTCCATCATACATTGTTGGCCTCTTCTTCACTGCTAGTCAAATGAGCTCTGTAAATTTGTGTACTCATTATGGCTCCCAGATTGTTGGCCATTTAACATGAGGCCCTGTACCTTGTTTAGAAACAAACTCTTAATAAATATTTGTCTAAAAGAATTTGAAGCATTAGTCATTTTTTGAATCACAAATAAGTTTTTCGTGTTGGAAAAATTCATTTTTCTTATGCGTTTCAAACGATTGTGTAACACCTGTGGTAGTAGTCCCCTTTCCTTAAAAGAAAAAGTAAATATAGCAACTTTTTCATTGTTCGGACCGTTTATACAAAGACACTTCCTAACTGCGAAATATTCTATTAGAAGGTTAAATACCGATTATTATGTTTTTTTTTTTCTCCAAAAAGTGTTTGGTTTGTAAGCACGTTGAAACCTATTGTATGGCTTCCAGAGAACAAAATGGCACTGCTTTCCTCTGCAGTTATTAATATCAGAATACACATAATGACAAAATCATTCGCAAGGACAATACTGCTCTCCTCAATTTCATATAGTGAAGGTGATTACAAAGAATTGTAATATTATAATGTTACAATAATACTGGGAATCCTTTACATAAGTTCTGTGTTACAATTATATCATACATTTTCACTTTATAATATTCAACCATAGGAGAAAGTTTAAATATGAATTGGGGCATTTCCACAGCCATCTCATAAGAATCCACTTATTTTTTGCTAGTTTTGTGCATATTTATTTACACAATTACATTGCAACCTGTGTTTATTTATTATTTTTTATAGCTGCAGTTTACAATACTTTTATTGTGTGCTGGAAGGCCCATTCAGGGCTAGGCACGTGTGATCGGGAATGTAGCGATTTACATGACCTCAATCCGCTCTCTAATATTGGGAAGAGAAGTCCATTCCAACTAAGGCTGAGTTCAGGGTGGATGCTGCGAGCGTCTGTGCGCGCCTCCGCCACGCACTCCTGCAGCTCAGCGATCTGTGCCTTGGCTGCAGGAGTTGGGTCGCGGCATTTGGGGGCGTGGCGGGGGGACGTGGCGAACGTGTCACGGAGCCGGTTTGCTGGACCAGCTCACGTGACGAAACTCCCACCGAACAACCCGAAATTGCGACGGACGTGCATGCGCGCACGTTGCGTAGCATCCACCCTGAACTCGGCCTAAGATCAACGCTCCGTGAGAGCTGAGCTTGCAATCTTCATTAAAAATGAGCATATCTCCATGAACGTGGGCCAACGTTGTAAAGCCATCAGGGTGCCACTCCATAGGACCTCAATGTCGCAGAGTAGTGGGATCATACCTGTAAGGCTAGGACCCCAGTGGCTGCGACGGCGTGCGTGGCACACAAGATACGGCCCTCTATGGGGCCGGCCCCAGTAGCTGCCTGCGCACCCTGGCACAATGCGTGTTGCGTGGCCACATTTAGCAAAGACAAGGATTTTGTCTTTTCTTTCAGCCAATGAGGGTGAACCAGTCACGTGACATCATGGCCACGCCTCCCCATTGTGTGCTCCCTGGAGTCAACCAGGTCGCGCTGCTGCCGGGAACAAGCGCCGCCAGCCCCCCATCACGCGCACTGGGGCCTTAGCCTATTGGTAACTATGCTGCAGGGATTCCACAGTTGCAGTGATTTGGATAGAGTAAATGTACTTCTTCGAAATGTCAGTGTGGCAGCCATATTTAAGAGACCACACACAATCCAGTGAATTCATGTTGGTGTGAATTTGAAAACTGCTGAAAGTAGTTTTTAATCTGCCGACACAACAAGATATATAAAAGACAAAAGACACATTTAAGTATGCTTCCACGTTCCCCACACACAGTTCCCTATGCCTTTTCTAGTCTTCAGACCATAACTGCGGAACTTGGGCGAGGCCAGCTGGGCAGATGCCCTCGGCGCAGCCTGATAGGGGACGCAGTAATTACTTGTGCTGGATTTGGGTGGCATTGTTCTGCAATAACAAGGCGTGGCGGGTTGCTATGTTCCTGCTCGACCTGTGCCTCACTTGCTGTGCAAGGCCTGTGCGTGCATTCACACACCGAGGTCTCTCACCAGCCTCCATACACCAGGGCCCGACCGCCACTTCCGCCAGGAGTAGGGACAGTGTAAGATGCACCAGGAAATTCTGCGTGGCCAGAAACAGCTGCCAGGGAATAAAGGTTCCAGGATTGTCTGCTTTAAAATGGTGGTGAAGGCTTGGTAACAGGAATTGAAGGTTTATTTACTAAATTACAGTGATTTTTACCCCTTTTTGTTTTGGTTAAGGAACCCTAAGTGAAATTCTGAGGAGAACCCACCCAACCATGTCTAATAGCAACCCTGAGATCAGATGCATTGTAAATTCTTCTGTATTTGATACAATTTTCATATGACCAGAACATTGCAGGGAACCCTTTAGGGATGCCCAGGGAACTTCTGCAACAGAAAAATTGCCCCCCAGTTTGCGCACCCCTGCTATGGATGATGTGGGAACGCAGTTGGTGAAACTTGCTCCAGGCGCAAAAATACCTTGTTCTGCCACGGACTACAGCTATTAAAGCCTTAATCAACTTAACTAATAATACATTTATAATGCTTAATTATGTTCACATAACAGGATGTTACCTGCCTACTAACACCACAACAGAAGAAGTTGAAGGCCAAATGGGTACTCCATGGCCTTTTACCCCAACCAAGGCATTACAGTACTTAATTGGTATGAATAAAGCCTAAAAAAAATAATAATTTTTTTTTGTCTTTACTATGCTAGCTGCTGTCACCGGTTCAATTATCTGAGTATTCTTTCACCTTGCATGCCCACAAATTAGACCATTCAAATCGTGGTTTCAGTCTATACTTTCTTCTATAGCACTGTAGTAAACCTAACACTTCAATTTAAATTATTTGCCTCCTAGAAGTAACTATATAAGCCTTTGGTTCCCAAGATCACAAGGTGCTGACATTAAAAAAAGCAATGGATTCCCCTGGCACTTGTCCTACTCTTTTTCTGTCCCCCCCCCCCCACCCCCCCTATAGTCATAGTAAATAAAATAGACGATTTTGTTTAAAATTTAAAAAAAGTGCTTTACCACAGCGATTTACTGATGAAGAATTCTCACCTTTAAAATATCTTCTTGGAAATTTGCAGAGATACCCCACTCAATGAAAGAACTCTTATCGCAGATTTGGCACTTTTGTATACCAAAACCTTCACTCACACAAATTCCCTAGATGCACAATCTTTGAAAATATTTGCAGGCCCAGATCTAATCAAATGGGGCTTTATCCGCCTTGGAACTAGCGTCGAAGGGAAGTCTCCCCACACACACGTACATAGCTGGGTGGGAAAAGGACCTTCAAATACAAATGTCCAAAGAGGATTGGTGTGACATATGAGATGGAATATCTCGATCTTCCATATGTACCAAAACCAAGGAGAATGGGTATGAAATGCTATTTTAGAGGGTACTTAACACCAAAGAGTTTGAGTTTGATCTACCCAGGTGTCCCCGACCTGTGTTGGAAGGCTAAAATCTGTTCATGTATAGGAAATGGATTTGGACTAACTGAGAAGAGTAAACCATGGTGGTTCTCATGGACTTGTGCTTGGATCATTGTGAAAGAGAATCCAAAATTAAAGATGCAAATTAATAGATTATGACTTAACTGGCAAGACCCAAAAGAGAGACCTTGCGATCACTATGGACAAAATGTAACTCTAAACATCAGCTCAATGTGCTGCAGTGACCCAGAGGGCAAATTGAATGTTAGGAGTAGTAAAAAATGACCTGGAAATAAAGCTGAAGAGTAATGCAGTTGTAAAAACGGTGCAGTCACCCCATGAATATTGTGTAGAGTTCTGGTTACCTCACTGACTGGGACACATTGGAACATGGGAAGGATCACCAAAGGGTGTCGAACAGAATAGCTTGAATGTTTGTCCTATGAGGATAGGCTGAAAAGATCTTTATCCTGGAAAGGAAATGACTGATGTGGTTATGAATGAGGTGTACAACATGTTGAATGACCTGAACAAATTCAACAAAGCACAGCTATTTACTGTATTTTGGTTCCGCTCCTTCCCTCGCCAGAAAATTGTTCGAAAGTATTTACAACAAATATAACACACCTGTTTACTCCCAAGCACAATCAATCTGTGGCACTCGTTAAAACTGGGTGATTTGAGTATTCATGGGATTGAAAGTTTGCGCACACCAATGTAGGGCAGGCCCATACGTGGCTTGTAGAAGACGGACGAAAATCCAACCTCTGTGATTTAATTTTATGTATACCACCAAATTCTGGAGTCGGCTAGTAGAAAACAGGACGTGTCTTCACCCTCCACAGAAGTGTTCAGTGCTACAGCTGTTGAAATGCGTAACCGGATAATTTTGTCGCAGCCGTTTTGCCGCAGTGAAGTTGGTGTCGGCATTTGGCTGCCGAGGGAACTGTTGCCACCGCTGGACACACAGCCTTAGTGGCGGATTTCCCATTAGGCCCCGACCTAGGGCGGCATAATGTTGGGGCGGCAAAAAGGTCTGCCATCATATATTTGCCGCACTCTCCGGTCAATCGTACCTAATGGGAAGATACTTGGCTGTTGCGGCCGCCTCCTTGCTGCCGCCTCCTTCTCCTTTTTGAATCCGTGTAAAAAATTACGCCATGGACGTCGCCAACGTGACGTCACACGGCGCCTCGTTGCCATGGCAACGTAGGGTCAAATGATGTCGCGTTATCATGGCAATATGACGTCGCGTTGACGTCCGGTGTCATTTGACGCTGGAATTCAGAAGGAGGACGACAGCAAGCAGGCGGCCACCAAGGCTAAGTGCCTTGGAGAATCCGCCGCTGCACAGCCGCCGGCCGTTTGGGCAATAAGGTAAGTTAATTTAAAGGGTTTTAGCTGTTGGGATAGGGGGTTTATGGTAAGGGGTTAAGGTTTTTAGGGTAGGGGTAGTATAGAGTTTTTAGGGCTGGGGGTAAAGTTAGGGGCTTACCTTGGCGGCAAAACGGCCGCTAGAGATATGTTCCTGTGGCAAGGTGAGTGACGGCTAAACGTCGGTCACGGCATAACGGCTGCAACCAAATGTCCTAGACCGTAAACCATGTACTCGGTTTGATAAACAATTTGATCTGACACGGTATTGGCGATTCTTATGTTAATGATAACCATACTCGTGAGCCCTCCCATGCAAGCATTTATATAAATGTCTTTTAATAAGCATTTGTACTACGGGGCCCATACGTTCCTCCCTCTTCCTTCCCCCCCCCCCATCAGGTATTTATTTTCCTATACAGTCAAGCGGTTGCATTCATCTGTTGCAGATGTATAAAAAGTTCAAGGATTTAAAATTTTCAGCGTTCAGCTGAACTTCAGAACTTCCCCACCAGGGATCTAATTGAGTGATGTTACTTGAGCACGCTGGTGCTTGAAGTGATTGTGACTCCCAGTGGCATGCCCAGGACATACTTGAAAACGAGAGGTAACTCTCAATGTATTACTTCCTGGTAAAATATTTGTATAAATAAATTGTTCTATAAATTCCCAGTGACCAACTTTGCTTATGTAAAAAAAATAATCCCTGAGATAGCAATGTAAATGTCTCTGACGTATTTAACCAGTTACTATTGTACACTAGGAGACCTCCAAATGAAAAAGTACTCAAACCATCTGGTGCACATCCACTAAAACCCTTCCGGGTGCCCAGGTTACATTTTTAACCAGTAGTGTTTGTGTGTGTTTTTCGTACAAATTATACTGTTACACTTAGTCAAAATTCAGAGAAACACATAAAAACATAAAATGAAGCCGTGTCTGTATGGTTACTTGCCCTGAGAAAAGCCCAAAGCGACCGAGTCAGAAGTGCACAATTCAGACTTGGACATGTGAGGGAGACATTACTTTCCTTAATTCAAGTACTCTATGATGATGCCATTGCTTTGTAGACAAAGCGTTTGGTTACAATTGTATAGTCAAACTAAGCAACAAAATTAGAAAATACAATAGAACAGCGAGTACTGAAAACTTTGTGTGTATGTATGTGTATGTGTATATATATATATATATATATATATATATATATATATATATATATATATATATATATATATATATATATATATATATATATATATATATATTCCTGTTCAAGGAAGCGAACCATTGGTTTTCACCTTGAGTGAATCAGCAGTGTCCATGCCTGTAATCTTTTCCTGCTCTGTGTGTTTTCCGTGGCAAAATTTAAATTGTTCTGGAAGTGGTATATGCCACTGAGTTGATGAAGCATGACACCTGGAGTTACAGTACTTGATAACTTGTTCAGCAGTGTTTTGTGGACGTTATACATGTTTTAGTTGCAATGCAAGCAGATGCCTTAAGAGGGCAAACACTTCACAGATCAAACATCTAGCTGCTTGGATGCACGTATAGTACTATTAACGCAGCATAATACAGCATGCATACTAAAATCTACTTCTGACAGAAGTTGATTACAAATACTTATCCTGTGCCAAACCTGTACATTTTAAGTCTAATTGAGTGCATTGGAATGTGTGTATTTTACATCAATGTACCAATACTATGCAATCAAGATGAAGGCATAAAGGTGGTGTTGTTGGAAGGGGTTTAACCCTTTGTGTGCTGGAGGGGACTTGGCACCAGAGTGCCACAGCCACAAACCTTCTGAACGTGGCGATTGCGGCATCACTGATGACAAAACAGAAGAGTCCTCTTCCGTGTCTCAGCTGGCCAGATCGTGATTAGCACAACGCAGGCGCTCAGAATGCAATATGCAACTGAGCTTTGTCTGTGTTTTATGTTATGTCTCTGGTTTTAATGCATATTGCCATGCTCAGTAGCACTCCTCTGATACTCATATGCTTATATATATGTTGTGGGTATTTTGGGGGTTTAATAGGAGCTTGTTAGGTGTCCAGTATGTTTTACAGATCGTGATTAGCACAACGCAGGCGCTCAGAATGCAATATCTCCTAGAAAACGAGCAAATGGAATATGACGTAGCTGCTATTACTACCAATAGAGTGCCAGACCCCATGATGTGATCGTTACGTCAAGAGGCACACAAAGGGTTAAACCATCTTTTTATTCAATATTTTCTCAGTTTTGGTACCCTACATCAAATAAAGAGAATGGGGGGAAAAATACAATAATCGTACAATGCAAAACAGAATCTTATCTCCACACATACAAAGCAACTACGATTCCCAAATCACTTAGGAGATTTTAAATGCATAAACCTGGATAAAAGCTAAATTGAGAAGGGGCAAATGTGTAATGAGTAATGTATAAAACATTCAATCCTTATTTGGGAACGGGACCTATTCTGTAATTCCATGGTGGAGACCGAGGATTTAACTGCGCATTGCCTGATATTTATCCCTCCAGAGATATAGACTCTAACAACTTTCTTTCCCATTTGAGCATCTGAGAAGATTTGATGCATTATATTGAAGTTGATGACTAGCTGTGTAAAGCAGATTACTTTACTTCTGATTCCTCAACAAGAAGACTGATCTCTCTGTAGTTGTCTTATCCTTAGATACCTTGCCAGACTTGGAAAGTTCTAAGATAAACTGAGTTGAAGATAATTACGTCCGTCTCCAAGCGCTTTTAAGTTCAGATATTCATTTCTCAAATTTTTTTTTTTTTTTTTTAATTTCTTTCACAAATATCTTTATTGGAGTCACATACAACTTGCTTAGTTACTTTTCAGATATGGTATAAAACATTGTGTAGTTGCATATATCATAATGTACCCACTGTTTTGCGTTTATCCTGACGCAAGTACGTGGGTGGGATTGACGCAGTTCCGCTTTCCACATATAATAGTTTTTTGGGTTATTATGCATTTCCCCGTTTTGCGCTCGTGTTTAATCTGTATTTGTAGTAATTTGTTTCCCATTCCTTGGGTAAAAATGGGGGCCTTATATTTACCAATTTTATAGCCTCCCATTATTGCGTCCTCAATTTTCCTTTCTTCGTATACCTCTGTTACATAGCCTGGCATCATTGTGGTGCGCTCAACAAAGCTGCCGGTGATATGCTATTAACTATAAACTCAACTAGTCGTGTTGGTCCCTTTTTCTTGTTCTGTTTCAGAGGTCTAAGGCCATGAAGGGTGCACTAATAGAAGTTTGCGTTAGCGAATCAAGGAGGTAAATTTAGGATTTTATTTTTAACAAGAGTGTTACATACTAGATGAGGTTGAAAAAAGATCTATGTCCATCACGTTCAACCTGTGCTAAATTTTAATGATGGATACTTATCCTGTATTCGTATTTTACAATATTTTAATCCAGACTCCCAATGAATTTTATGTCTCCGGAAGGAATTTATTTTTTCCCTTCTGACTCCAAATAATGGCAATCAGATTTCTCCCCGGATCAATGTCCTTCCCATATTTACTTGTGTTAAAGCAGAAGGAAAGGAAATATTGAAGCCAGAAGTCGAAACTTGATCCCAAATCCAGAGTGAATATTTTATTGGGATGAGTGATGCCTTGTCTGACCTTCACAACCAGAACGTACTCTACTATCTAGCAAAGGAGCACAACTCCTCCTTTTTTGCTTTTTGTGGGTTTTTTTTTTTTGTTTTTTTTTCCCTTGCCAATTTTAGCCTAGAGTTTACAGGGGACCCCATGGTCCCATTGTGTCAAATGGCTAATACCTACTGCTAAATAATGGTACAACAGTAAAGGGACAACCAAACCACTATGTCTCTTATGAGGTTGGAGGAAAACTCTTCGCCTTTTCCACTGCCAAATAAAATCAGTATTTTTATTTTTATTTTCTGTAGCATATTTAGTATTGACCTTGGAACCCTAACTGACAGTGCCTGGTAAAAAGTACATAATCCTAGGGAAGGAAGTTTATGTCTCCACTACACCCCACCCACAAAATAATTTATCGGTTCCATTCCTTAATAACATTTTGATGAGGTGCGGATAATTCTCAGAGTATAAAGAATGATCAAAATTGATTAAATGCATACTTTAATATTTAATTTTAGCAGAGTTCCATCTAAACTCAAAATCTATCTTAATTAGCCTGGTCAGGTACATTGATTTTCAGAACCTCTGATTCTGAACAATCTTAATCTAGAGAGCTGGCTGTATATCTGAAGATCCAATATTAAGTTAGGTAAAAAAATAAATAAAAGAAAAAGGGGCTGAATGAACCATCTTTTGGTATATATCCCAAAGTTTAATACCCGGATGTCCCAATTTAATCATATGGAGTCTCTGGCAACTAAAATAACAACATGAGTAAAAACTAGGAGAGGGAGGGGGCAATCCTGACTAGTTCCGCCCTTTTATATCAAATGCTGTGGAAAGCTGGTTTACAATTTTAAAACGCTTTGTCTTGGCTGGTAATAATATTTTCTCACCCGCTTTGACCAAGGCCAAAACTATCCGAACTAAAATGTAAAACTTGTCAAACAACCCTTATCAAAAGACTTCTTGGCACTACGAGATAATATTAGAGAGGGTGTGTAGTTGGAGGCTGCATGAATGAGGTTAATAACCCTTCTGAACTTGGCGCTTGTGGGTTGAGTGTATTATCTTGAATATTGGACAACATTTTAATGTCATTTTAAAGGTCTACACTGTAGCTCCTTTGATAAATGCATTGACTGTGAATAATGAGCTCTCTACCTCTCTATCGGAACTACGCATGCTGCTGTACCTGTTTGCTCACAGGAGGCCTCTGCCTCTGGGAGCCTGGGGTGAGCTCTTTCTCCTTGCAGTGCAGCGCCTCCACCTATGAGGGATCCTAGCGTTGGCGGGATAACCCCTCACAAGAACCAATACACGGTAAAGAATAATACACCACACAATATATATAACGAAGGTTTACTGTGTATATACCTAATAACACATACACACACACAATAACTGTAATAACTGTATCCACAGTGTACACCAAATGACCCAACGTGGTGGTTCCCCCAAAGTACTGAGGGTGCCGTGGCACCAATACCGCTGGCGCCCTATCTCTGCAATTCCCACCCAAGTGTGAGGTAGTGCTACGCCCTGTGGATGTAGGTATACTTTGGGTACCTGCCTGGGTACTCCAGTACCCAGGTGCTGCTTGGCTTAGTGAGTTGCAGAGGGGCCTCCAACACAAATCCCCACTCTCCTAAGGGTCCTGATCCACCTCGTGGGGTGAGCTCCAGCCGGAGGGTCTCACACATGTTTCCAATAACTTGGTCCCTGGCCGCAGGGCACTGCGTGGCCGTCCGGTCACCGGTGCATAAATAACAATCAGGGGAAAAGTCCCTATCTGGGGACTTTCCTGCAATACTCTTCTACTGGTGTCTTGGGGCCTTGGGGCAAGGTCTAGGCCTAGTTCAGGAAGCACAGCTCCCTGGACACTAACTTCTCCGTTGGCTCTTTTGTCCAGACAGACTTGCGGGCTTTCCGCACGTGGAGGATATCCTGTTACTCGCATCCCATTGGCTGGTAAGTCCCATGTGCTGCAGTCCCTCCCTCTAGGGATTCTGGGACTTGTAGTCCCGCGGCTGTGTCTGCGAAGTCATCCTAAGATGGCCACCGCACTCCACACACTACGCATGTGTGCCTCGCAGCATGCGCGATTACTAAAATGGCCACCCCCAATCCCGATCGCACAGCGCTCTGGCCAACTACTTGACAGCTCCCCCGCACCGGAGGCAGGGTAGGGGGACTTGGCTAAATCTATATTATATCATTATTCACAGTCAATGCATTTATCACAGGAGCTACAGTATAGACCTTTAAAAAACAACAAAAAAAAGTCTCCCTCCCTCTGTCCTTCTCTAGCTCCTTAACTCCTCGCCTCCTAGAGCGGGTGCGCGGGGGAGGTTGCAGGAGTGATGCGGGGGTGTTTGGAGCGGCAACGGCCATTACAGAGCTCGCGCAGACCAGCAGCGGTGGCCATTACAACAAGCCCCGCAGGGGAACTACAATCCCCAGCAACCCCATGGGCTGCTAGATATGACCCACGGCAGCCAATAGGGTTCTAGGATTCTCCTGCTCAGGGGATTGATACATTTGCGCCAGTCGGAGCTGGGACATCAGTAGGGTAGGTTGTGCAGGTGTCTGTGGCACCTGCACGAGGCCAGAAGCCCCCTGTTAGGCTCTAGCTAGGCACCGACCCCGCTTTGAGCTTGTGGTTGCTGCAGGGACAGGCCCAGTAGATAGGGACGCTGCCCCTGTAGCACAAGTGTGAGGGATTCAGCCAGGATGCGGCTGCAACCTGGCCCATGGTGATCTGGGACCAGATCACCCCTCTGCTACCCAAAGACTTTTGCATGGTGGCACTATCCACGCGGGACCCACCCAACGTTGAGGCGGAGCCTTTGTGGAGACGTCACTGGATCCGTGGATCCCATCTTCCTGCATCGGCGCCCGGCAGGTACCTCAACTCCATATGTGCCCCAACTGTACACAGTGGGGCAGAGCTGTCTCACACACTTGGGCGGGTGGTTTTAGGTGGACACTAGGGTGGTTGGGTGGACTGCGTAACAGGCGGGGGACGGTTCGAGGGTTACGGTCGTGCGTGACCGCGGTGGTCGTGTATGTCTCTGTGTAGTAAAACTGTTAGGTAAATATAATGTTTGTTTTATTGCATGGGGTTCTTTTACATAGTAGGACCCCATACCGATTGTCAACTCAGGTAGACCCCCGAGGCCTCCTGTGAGCCACAGGTTAAGCAGCACACCTATATCTCTCAACCCCGTTATAGTGCGGTCTCCGCATGGCTCCCAATTTAAAAACATCTCCAAGGTGTGTTTTTTTTTAATATATATATATTGACCTTTCATATGCTAGTGCAATTCTCTAGCTGCTACACCACAGGGTTGGTGTGATAAATCTGACTCTATAAAGAAATGTAACATCTCCCTGGACTGTACTGTGCAGTAGATGCTAAGTTTCTTTATAGAGTCAGATTCATCACATCAACCCTGTGGTCGCTACTAGCATATTAAGGGTCATTGGTTAGATTCCTGCATGGTATGCTAAAGTATAAATTAAAATAAAAATAATTTATAAATTATTTTAATTATAATGTATAATTTATAAATTATTATATAAAATAATGAAATTATACCATGCAGAAATCGAACCCATGATCCTTCAGCGATTCTCTAGCTGCTACACCACAGGGTTGGTGTGATGAATCTGACTCTATAGTCAGAGCTGGAGAGAGAAGAGCGCTGCAGATGCCGATAAGTCCTCACTCGGCGGCCATTTCGCGATCCCGGTTATAACGCTGTCTCATAATGTGGACCCCGAACACTGCGGTGTGTGTGTGTGTGTGTGTCTGTAAAAAAGGAGAAACCAGTCATTTTAGACATTTTTATGTTTTAAGAAATTGCTTCAATAATTCTGATGTCCTCCCCTTTAAGGGATGCTACGAAAGGCACTCCTAGTTAGTAATAAAATGCATAACTAGTTGCTAGCAACATGGCATCCAGGTTAATCAAAAGAAATGTAGAATGTCTTCGTAGTAAGACAGAATGTAGTAAGACAGGTACAAATTTACTGGTGAAAACAAAAATTGCTAAAACCCTAATCAGAAAATAACTACTAAGTGAAAGCTTTTATCTTCTTAATATATAAAATTGAAATTTGTGGGGTTGTTGCTAGATGTGGTGAATCTGATTGGTCCGTGGGTCTGTCACTCAGCCTCTGGCCAATCAGATTGGTCCATATCCCTGCCCCGCCCCGCACTCCTCTCATTGGCCTGCGTGGCTCTATAACGTCACCCAACTGCCACTCTCTTCTCCTCACCCGCAGCTCACCTTCCCCCTCTGCCTCACCCAACTGCCACACACACACACAACCACCCGGCCACTGTCCTCTTCACACAGCGGCCCGGACCGCCGGCTCCCCCCCCCCCCATCCATCACCCCCCAGCTCACCTCCCCGCCGGCTCCCCCCATCACCCGCAGCTCACCTCCCCGCCGGCTCCCCCCCAATCCGCAGCTCTCAGTCTCTATGGATTCGATCCCATCATGTCGCGAGATCTCAGGTCCCCCAACGGTCAGGCGCATGCAGGTACAGCACTTGCGGGGTTTCCAGCCCCTTCCCTCACAGACTCCCGACTTGTGGCAATGCTATCTGCATCTGCTCTGTTCTTGTAGGGCACCGTGTGGGCTTTTACTCTGCAGGAAGGGGGGGGGTGGTGGTTCAGAGTCACACCCGCCCAGGTATTGGAGGGAGGGGGGGGGGATAGGGAGGAGTGTGACCGGCCCTCACCCCCCGGCCGGGCCCCTCACCCCGCTGCACAGTGAGGTCGGCCTCGCGCTGGGACCGGGTTGAAATGGCGCCGGCGGCGTCTGCGCCAGCACGGGGGACGGGGCTGGTTCCCACATTCCGATTCCTGATTGGGCAGTCCTTCCACTCCTCCGTCCAATCGTGCAACGGCGGCCATTTAACGTGGCGGCCGCGCGGGACATGCCCTTCCCTCTGGTCCCCTTCCCCACGGCGCTCCCTGGCTTGCCCACGTGGGGAGGGAGATGGGCACGGGGGGGTGGGGTGGTGGTGCTCAGTCACGGCTGGCGGGCGGTGGGGAGCCGCCTGTTCGGATCGCCGGACGTTCCACTCTCCCTACCTCCCCCCCCCCTCCTCCTCCTGCTGTGAGTGTGTATGTGTGTCTCACTGTGTGTGTGTGTGTCTCACTGTGTGTCTCACTGTGTGTGTCTCATTGTGTGACACTGTGTGTGTGTGTGACACTGTGTGCTGCAGGGGGGGGGGCAGAGCTGCGCAGAGGAGGGGAGAAGCAGAGAGAGAGGGGGAGCGGAGAAAGAGACAGGGGGAGTGGAGTGAGGAGGGAGCGGGAAATTTTAATCCCGCAATCCACTCCGGTTGGTATAGTTGGATCTGTGACTGCTCACTTCTTTCTGTCGCAATGTCCACTGGTGCGAGACATAGATATCTTAGAAACTCCCCAATTATTGTAAACGTTTACGGCCCAGACCCATGTGACAAATGCTAACCTAAGTTCACATCCCGCTATGCTCAAACGCGTATCTTTTTGTCCACCCCTGCTCAATAACATTTGGCGTGAGTGAAGAAAAATACCAAAAGCGGAGACAAATTTGTAGGATCCCGAATTTTGTTGGGGAGGGGAAGCTGTTCCGGCCCTCCCCTCTTACATTGTGTTGGCTGTGTATGTAACGGTGCTACACTCTGCCACCCACTTTGCCACTACCACACTGTCAGAAGTCCTCCCTACCCCCCACCTCCTGCCATAATTGAGAGCAGGGGTGGGCAATGTCCCAGAACTCTCTGGTGTACTCCCTGCCCGATGCCAGACTAGGTGGGGCAGTGCTGACTGACCTGTGGCCGTGCTAGCAAAGCATGATGGGGAGTGCTGTTGCCGTGTGGCCGCGAGGTCAGCCAGCACTGCACCGCAACACATGCCCCAGAGGCAAAGTATTAGGCGACCGGTATTTTTCCATCCCTGACATTAAGTCATGGTTGTGTCTGGAAAAGGCATTGCGTGAACTTTAACAGCCGTAACTGTTGGTGAGATGCCAAAGAGGTGTTCACTCTAACAATGCCTATACACAGATGTCCATTAAAGTTAAAACCAGGATTTAACCGGACTTTAAGTCATAATTAAAGGTAGCGTTGCTGCCATTTAGGCCCTGAAATATACAGATCTTGCAGGCATTATTACACTCGCCGGCACACACCTAATTCAAAGACAATGGTGTCTGCTCCCGCTGGGGCCCCGCTACAACATGTCAGCGGGAGCAGAAACGGCGGCTACATCTGTAGGTTTTGGAGGAGAGTCAGTCCTATTTTTTTGTAAAGTACCAAAGGGCTCATATACCTTCCCAAACAAATGTGAGATACGAGGGAAATGTGGTGATTTCAATCATTTGGATATACTTTCCATATCTAAATTAGCACATTTTCCAGGAATCTCAAGTGTGAACATTTTATTCACTTATCCCTCCACATGAGTAAAGGCGTTTCTACTATATTTTTTCAGGATCTAGATGGGACTAATGCCACTTATATGCAAGACCTACTGTCCTGGAACAGGATTGTATTGTATTGTATGTCTTTATTTATATAGCGCCATTAATGTACATAGCGCTTCACAGTAGTAATACATGTGGTAATCAAATAAATAACAGATAATATAAATAACAGATCATGGGAATAAGTGCTTCAGACGTAAAAGTAACATTAAGGAAGAGGAGTCCCTGCTCCGAGGAGCTTACAGTCTAATTGGTAGGAAGGGAGAACGTACAGAGACAGTAGGAGGGAGTCCTGGTCACTGCATCTGCAGGGGGCCCAAGCTTTATGTATCATGTGTTCAGAATATCCACAGTGCTATTCATATGCTTCTTTAAGCAAGTGTGTCTTAAGGTGGGTTTTAAAGGTGGATAGAGAGGGTGCTAGTCGGGTACTGAGGGGAAGGGCATTCCAGAGGTGTGGGTCAGTCAGTGAAAAAGGTTTAAGGCGGGAGAGGACTTTAGATACAAAGGGGTAGAAAGAAGACATCCTTGAGAAGAACGCAAGAGTCTGGATGGTGCATAACAAGAAATTAGGGCTGAGATGTAAGGAGGGGCAGAAGAGTGTAAAGCTTTAAAAGTGAGGAGAAGAATGGAGTGTGAGATGCGGGATTTGATCGGAAGCCAGGAGAGGGATTTCATGAGGGGAGATGCTGAGACAGAGCTAGGAAAGAGTAGAGTGATTCTGGCAGCAGCGTTTAGGATAGATTGTAGGGGAGACAGGTGAGAGGCAGGAAAGCCGGACAGCAGGAGGTTATCAAGAATGTAAAGAATGGAGAGAATTAGGGCCTGAGTCAAGAGTTTTAGCAGTCGAGCAACAGAGGAAAGGGCATATCTTTGTTATATTGCGGAGGAAAAAGCGACAGGTTTTAGAAATGTTTTGAATGTGAGGGGCGAATGTGAGAGAGGAGTCGAGTGTGACCCCTAGGCAGCGTGCTTGGGCTACTGGGTGAATGATCATACTTCCAACAGTAACGTGGAAGGAGGTAGTAGGGCCAGGTTTGGGAGGAAGTATGTGGAGCTCTGTTTTAGCCATGTTGAGTTTAAGTCGGCGGAGGGCCATCCAGGATGATATAGCAGAGAGACATTCAGAAACTTTGGTTTGTACAGCAGGTGTAAGGTCAGGTGTTGAAAAGTATATTTGTGTGTCGTCAGCATAGAGGTGATAATTAAACCCAAAAGATGTTATTAGGTCACCTAGAGAGAGTGTGTACAGAGAAATAAGAGAAGAGGTCCCAGGACAGAGCCCTGGGGTACCCCCACAGAGAGATCAATAGAGGAGGAGGTGTTAGCAGAAGAGACACTGAAAGTATGATGGGAGAGGTAGGATGAGATCCAGGATAGAGCTTTGTTCCGAATACCAAGAGTATGGAGAATATGAAGGAGAAGAGGGTGGTCCACGGTGTCAAATGCTGCAGAGAGGTCGAGTAATATGAGCAGAGTGTAATGACCTCTGTCTTTGGCAGCATGGAGGTCGTCAGTTATTTTAGTGAGGGCTGTTTCCGTGGAGTGAGCAGTGTGGAAGCCAGATTGTAGAGGGTCTAGGAGAGAATAGGTGTTGAGAAAATGGAGCAAGCGAGAGAATACAAGACGTTCAAGGAGTTTAGAGGCAAAAGGCAGGAGGGAGACAGGACGTTAGTTAGAAAGACAGGTAGGGTCAAGCTTGCTGTTTTTGAGTAATGGTATGACTGTTGCATGTTTGAAGGAGGATGGAAAGGTTCCAGAGCAGAGGGAGGAGTTAAAAATGTGTGTCAGCATAGGGATTATAGTAGGAGCAAGAGGTTTTAGGAGATGGGAGGGAATGGGGTCAAGAGGGCAAGTGGTAGAGGCAGAAGAGGCGATCAACAGCAACACATCCTCTGAGACAGTGGAAAAAGAGTCAAGGAAGGCAGGAGGAGAGTTAGGAAGAGGTGTAGGATGGGAGGAAGAAACAGAGGGGATGTTCTGCCGTATGGATTCCACCTTTTCCTTAAAATAGTCAGCAAAGTCCTGAGCGGAGATGGAGGAAGGAGAGGCAGCTGAGGGTGGTTTGAGTAGAGTATCAAAGACAGAGAACAGTCGGCGTGGGTTAGACTTGTGCATGTTGATTAGTGAAGAAAAGTAGGATTGCCCATTTTCTATGTCTCTTGGCAGCTCACAGGATTACTGTTCTCCCTAATTAAGCTGCATGTTTTCCTCCTGTTCCAGCAGCTAGCTGCCTGTGTAAAACGCAACATTATTGCTACATTTGCCTTCTTACATAGCCCTAGCTGGTTGCCCTGGCAACCTTCCAATCTTCTTAGCTAGAAGGTTGGTTCAGCCCAGCTCCCCTGTCCTTCTGGCAGTTGCATTGGTCCTTAGACCTTTCCTGTCTGTCACAGGAAAATGTGCTCTTATCCATTCAGCTGCTTTGTGAGTACATGCTACCCTCCATTACACCCCCCGCAAGGCCATCCTTTTTTACCGTCCCCACCCCCCACCCCCCCATACCAAGGCACCTTCATCTAGAGAAGCACTCTCTCACTACATACCACCATCTGAAAGTACCTTTTATATTTCTCTGTACTCCCCCAATAAAGTTGAAGAAAATAGAAGAACTTTGTGTGCTTTCAAAAGGGGATGAGTTAAACCACTGGAGTCATTCACATCCTACATGTGATCCTGGTTCTAGAAGAGTAAAAAAGGAAACCTGTTGCTTGGGGATGAGCACAGAAAAGCTCCAGCTTCCACAGTCATACTGCCGGGACACAAGCTGCAGTAACACAGCTTTCTGGAAAATCAGGTACTGTACAACAGCTTTATACAGCTATACAGAGCAGCTGCCTCTATACAGCTAAAAAAGCAGCAGTTTTACACAGCTACAGTACAAAGAGCAGCAGCACTGCCACACAGATCAGTGCATTATACCCAGTTCTATCACTCTCCTATCCTGCCTGAGTCCACCCTCTGCACAGCTACACAGTGAGGAGCTACACAGTGAGGAGCTACCATCACACCTACCCTTGTGCCACGCCCCGCGGCTAGGGCCAAGCCACCGGACAGCCACCAGAACACGGGTCAGAGCCACGGACACCTGTAAGTACAGTTATCGCTACGCTGACCGCTGCAGGACACCGACCGGCACCATCTGAGACAGTCGTCCATCGCTGACGCAGGTAACAGACCGCCCGCAACACGCACTGGCTAAAGGCCTACATACACCTGCAGCATGGCACAACTCAGACCCTCACCAGACACCACACAGGAGAATGACAACTCAGACACTGAGACCGCTGTACAACTGCGACAGACGCAAGAAGGCGCAAGGCCCAAGCGGACAGTTACACTCACACGTAAGGCCCACCAAAAATATGAAGCTGACCTTGACACGCACGGCGCCAAGTTAGAAAAGGCCTGGGAAAATACTGAACTTGAAATGTGTAACGCCACAAATATTAGCGATCAAAGGCAGATTAAGCAAGCTATAGCGCAACTGAGGTCATGCTATAGGCGTTACCAAATGCTATCACGGGCCTTTCTCTCCTACCTGGCAAAAACAAATACTGAAGATAGCCTGCGAGAGCGAGACCTGCAAATGGCCACATTGCTGGAACATGACGGCGTAGTACAGATCGCTATCTCGGAAGCATAAGATCAGAGAAAATACCTTTTGCTGGAGACCGCATCACAGCGCTCCAGAGCATCCAGGCATTCATTAAGGTCAGCGAGATCAGCGCAATCTAACGCGTCCAGTGCAAGCGCAAAGGCTACCCAGGTGCGAGCTACAGCAGAGGCCGCATGTGCTAGGGCCGAACATGGTCGGGAAGAGGCAGCCATAAGGGCAGAGAGAGCACGCGTAGAATAGGAGGAGCGACCAGCCACAGCCGCTGCCACCACCGCCACAACAGCCGCCACTGCACTTGGAAGTATGAATTGGACGCGGACTTAGAAGCCCTAAGCAAGGAAGAGAACGCCGCCGACGTCTTGGAAGCAGCCGCGCAACAGGATGGCACAGAGCAAACGTACAACCGGATAGCTTCTTATGATCTAAACCAACGCACTGAAGACTACGTGAGGAGCCGCCTCAGCACCATCTCGACACGACGAGGGTAACGTCACAGATTCCGAAGACTTGCAAGGTCCACGTGGAGAAGATGCGGTTTCTTCAAGGGTACACGCAACCTGGGATAGCAACAGCTGCAACAGTGATCTGGGTTTCTCCTCGAGGGAAGAACTCGGCCTGCTAACCAAATGGTTGGGAAAGGAATCCGTAGTGCATGCAAAGAGGCTCAGGGCAGCAGCGTAAACCACCCCCAAGTAGGTCTTGACTTAGTATGGGAAAGGCTAGAGGAGTGCTATGCTAGCCCCGAAGCAGTCGAAGACACACTCTTCAAGAGTCGACAACTTTCCCAGAATCACAGCCAAAGACTATTCAAAGTTACGGGAACTCTGGGATCTGCTGCAGGAATTGGAGTCTTCAAGAACAGACCAATCCCTAACAGGTCTCAACGTCTTGGACTCCGCTCGCAGAGTGAGACACATCTTGGAAAAGCTACCCTACAGCCTCCATGAAAAATGGACCTCGCAAGGCTCAAAATACAAAAGGGAGAAGCAAGTCGCCTACCCCCCCTTCTCAAGCAGCAAGAACAAGAAATGATCCTAGCTTCAACCTAGGTACACCAACTGCACTCAGTGCGAGCAACCTAAAAAAATGAAGGACCGGTGACAAGATACGGCAGCACCAGAACGCTATCTCGGTCCAAAGGACAGACATGTCCCCTGAAACATCTACACGTCCCAATCATTCTACCGCTCCAAGCAGGGAGACAGGAGACCCAAACAGTGAATACTCCATACACAATAAGCCACACCCACTTAACAAGTGTAACGGGTTTAGGATGAAGTCAATAGAGGAACACAAGAACTTACTCAGTTTGGAGTTTGCTTCAAGTGCTGCGCCTCCACAACCCATCTAGCCAAAGACTGTAAAGAAGCCATCAAATGTGTAGTGTGCAACAGTGACAAGCACGTAACATCTACATCCAGAGGCGCTTCACCAACTCAACAACCCTTCCTCCATGGCAAAGCATGGCGGGGAGGAAGGAGAAGATGAGCCAACATCTGTCACGTCCCAGTGCACCGAGGTCTGCGGAGAAGGAAGTGACCAAAGTTCCTGCTCCAAAATATGCCTTGTCGCAGTACACCCCTAAGGACAACCTGAGAGGGCTATCAGGATGTACGCAATCATCAATGATCAAAGCAACAGATCATTAGCGAAGTCAGAATTCTTCAGTTTGTTCAACACACAAGACAATGCCTTACCCTACACACTCAGAACCTGTGCAGGACTAACTGAGACAACAGGGAGGAGAGCAAATGGCTACACCATATGTTCAGTGGACAACAGAGTAAAGATAGCTCTCCCTACACTCATAGAGTGTAATCACCTGGCGGAAAACAGGTTCCCACACCAAACGTGTCACGCCATCACCCACACCTCAAGGGAATAGCTGACCGCATCCTGCCGATAGAACAAGACGTCAAGATCTTGCTGCTGCTCGGTAGAGACATCTTGAGGGTGCACAAAGTCCGCGAACAGTGCAGCGGACCCCATTTGCCCAAAGACTTGACCTAGGGTGGGTGATAGTGGGCAACGTATGCATTGGTAAAGGGTGCAGACCAGACTATGTTGACGCCCGCAGAACAAATGTAACGGAACATGGACACACATCACTCTCCAAAACATGTCTTGGCCATATCCAAGTGACAAGAAGGCCTAGCAAGGAGGAGAAGGGTCATACCCTTGAGAACCACAAAAACATCTTCGCATCAGGGGAATGTGACAATGGCCTAGGATGTTCAGTAGTACAGACGACAAAGGATGATGAGTCGACTTTACTAAGGGAAGAAAATAAACTCCTGAAGGTGATCGACAAAGAGAGAGTCTAAAAAAAGGAGAACAATCGGACAATCCTCCTGCGAGCAATGGCACATCACAGATGCACAACCATTTCTTTCCGCCGAATGCTTGGTGGCAAAGCAGTCAGCCGCCACCATTTGCAGATATGCCAAAGGTTTCACCCTGTAGATAAAACTACAGAAGCAAAAAGATTGTTCTCTCACACGTTTAAAAAGAAACAATTGCAGAGACTTTCACAAAAGGACATTGTAGAGCACCCAGCTGACCTGGATCGGTGCACCCACCAGACATCCCTTGCCAAAAGGGACTTTGGAGCCAGTGGTACCGGCCGGTACCACAATGTGATGTGAACATGGACTTTATGCATTCATGTTATGTGTATATACATATGTTCCACATAATTCAGATATAGTGGTATCTACAGATACCAGATTGGGAGTGTCCTGGAACAGGATTGCCCATTTTCTATGTCTCTTTGCAGCTCACAGGATTACTGTTCTCCCTAGTTAAGCTGCATGTTTTCCTCCTGTTCCAGTAGCTAGCTGCCTGTGTAAAACGCAACATTATTGCTACATTTGCCTTCTTACATAGCCCTAGCAACCTTCCAATCTTTTAACTAGAAGGTTGGTTCAGCCCAGCTTTCCTGTCTGTCACAGGAAAATGCTTTTTTCCATTCAGCTGGCTTTATGAGTACATGCTACCCTCCATTAAACCCCCTGCAAGGCCATCCTTTTTTACCGTCCCCCCCACACCTCCCCCATACCAAGGCACTCTCTCACTACATACCACCATCTGAAAGTACCTTTTATATTTCTGTTGATGTCACGGTAAGACCAGCTTATTACAACTTTTAATTACCGGGATCATTGATTGAGCAAGCAGAGAGATAAAAATAAATTGCGTTTATTCACCTAATGAACGCACACAACAATGTTACACAAAAATACAGTAAAAAGACACACTTACTTTGGAAAACTGGGATAACAAAACTAATCTTTCCTAATTGCAAACACATAGCAAAATATTCCAGGCCACTTCTCCAATGGGACTGAATCTCAGGTGAATCACACAAGATGGAACTGATGAAACTCTTAGATGGATCTCATAGAACAGTTAGAACTGAAGAATCAGACTTGTGTCAAGGCTTTTCAAACCTCTGGTGTCCAGGTCCCAGAAAACCTGCAGCCCAATCAAAAAACCTTAGCAACCGCATAACGACCAATCTAAAACACTCATACAGGGTTTCCCACCCCTGAGCCTTTTCCCCGGGCAGGTGAAATAGCCCCCTCTACCCCTTCGCCCCCCACGGTGCGAGGCTCCACGGCGGCTGGCTGTTTAGCAAAGGGTGTTAGGATGCATTGTTTCATGCCAGGATATGGGGGCTCTTTAATAATGGCAGGGCCCATATGGCTTCACACCTAGGCATCTCTGAGCCCTTTCAAGTATGGCCCCTGGACAGACACACCGGAGCCGAGCTTGGTAACCATCTGTGCCTTCCAGAGTCTATAACTTAGAAAGCCCTACAAATCAATAGCCTCATTCCTGGCACACATTAGAAATATACTTTTAAACACTGCAAATCTGCTCAGCTTCATAACCTTAGCATGAGCACCTTCCTGAACCCCTACTCTAGGCTCAGGATACCTGGGCATGTACAGTATGGGGGTACCTCTGCTATACTGGGGAGTCCCATGCTATACTAAGGACTCTGTGTATACCTGCAGATATCTTTTAACCCCTTCATACCCATTTACCTTGTCTGGACGATGCTGCAGCAGGGAGTCTGGCAGTGAGTCGTAAGAGCGTTTTCAGGGTACAAGGTTGGCGGAGTAATGCGCTTAGCAGTATCAGAGGATATCACTCAATCTCCGCATACAACTTTTGGGGTATCCCATAACCTGGAACCCCGCTACATAGACGCATTCTGCAAAGACTTTCTCCGCCAAACCCACCCTGAAACTTACAGCCTAGAAATCTCCCGATCCCAGCATCCCCGGAGAGGAAATAAAATCACATCATTCTTTAATGTCGCAAAATCAGTATACAGTTGCAGTAATACATTTTTGACATCTGGGTCCCAGAGCTGACACTCTTAAGACCCTAACACACGGGTCAGGGTTAACCAAGTGGGCCTGAACTTTATTACAAGCCCAGTTAACCTCTTCCCCGCCACAGTTGACTGCCGCAATAAAGTTGAAGAAAATAGAAGGACTTTGTGTGCTTTCAAAATGGGACGAGTTAAACCACTGGAGTCATTCACATCCTACATGTGATCCTGGTTCCAGAAGACCTACTTGACGCCATGGTATTGACTTGAGTAATGCAAAGTTGTGCTAATTTAACATGTTGTTAAGCCCATGCTAAATATATATATATATATATATATATAATATATATTATACAGAGTCAGATGGCACTCGCAGAAATGTTGAAGATAGGTGCTAATCCCATAAAGCAATGAATAAAAATAGGAATTCCTTACCAGGCAGACCGGCGAATCCAAGACCACGCAGCAAGAAAAAAGACAGCACTCAGTATAAATATCAAAAGATGTATTGAAAACGAGCACATACAACCGACATTTCGGTCCTTAAACAGGACCTTTCTCAAGGGAGTGTATATACACACAAACAGCAATTGATTTTTGCATATAATTAGCTTTGTGGATATGATTTAACAGACATCTGGGCATCTGGCCCCAAGTGTTTTAAGTGCAACTCCGTTTATGACCATTGGGCAATAAATCCCAGTCCAGTATGGGGATGGAAAGTTTGTGTAGGTTCTCCTCTAATCTGGTCATGTCAATACCTTCCGGAATGTTTCTAATGGCCTATATAAATGTTTCTAATGGCCTATATAAATGTTTCTAATGGCCTATATAAATGTTTCTAATGGCCTATATAAATGTTTCTAATGGCCTATATAAATGTTTCTAATGGCCTATATAAATGTTTCTAATGGCCTATATAAATGTTTCTAATCGCCTATATAAATGTTTACGCCGGCTCTTATTATTAATGTTTTCGTAGGCCTTTAGTAAGTTAGCAGTTACATAGTAGATGCGGTTGAGAAAAAAGACACACACATCGAATTCAACTTATGTTACATATATACAGATACTTATCCTATATTTGCATTTGCAGTATATTGATCCAGAAGAAGGCAAACAAAAAACCCCAGTGAAACATTATCTGATGTCTCATAAGGGGAATAATTTACATTACTTCCTGACTCCAGGGCAATCCAATTTTTCTTCCTGGATTAACATGCAACCCATGTTTGCTTATTTGATATATCTCTGTATACCTTTCCTTTCTAAAAAGATGACCAACCTTTTTATTTATTTTTTTAATTTTCCATTGTATCTGCCATTAGTCTTTTTTGGTAATGAATTCCACATGTTAACTGCCATTAATGTAAAGAACGCTTTATTTTGTTGCTGTTGAAAACTCATCCTTTCCTACAACCTTAGGGCATGACCCCATGTCAGTTGTACTGCTCTTGGGATGCATAGTTCTTTTGAAAGCTCCTTGTATTGACCCTGAATATATTTGTGTATCATTATCATATCCTCTCTTATATGCCACTTTTCTAATGCAAACAAATCTGATTTAGATAGCCTTTCCTCCATAAGTCAGATTTTCTCATCTCCTTTATTATTTTGATGACTCTTTGCACTTTTTCTACTTCCATAATGTCGTGTTTTTTTATTTATAGTGGTAGCCAAAACTGGTCTCCATATTCAAGGTCTTTTTTACTAATTTATTCAATGGCATAATTATACTTTCTTACCTTCCATCAAAACCTATTTAATGCAAGATAAGATCTTATTTGCAGCTACTGCGTGACATTGGGCACAATTACGAAGCCTGCTGTCTACAAGCACTCCTAAATCCTTCTCTATCATGAATTTACCTAATTTTCTCCAATTTTGCTTTGTTTGTAGCCTGTTTATTCTTCCCATATGCAAACTGTACATTTATCTGTGTTAAACATTATCTGCCATTTTACCTGCCCAATTTTCTAGTTTATCCAAATCCTTGAGGAGAGAAATTGCATCCCGATCTGATTGTATTACCTTACCCAATTTAGTGTCATTAGCAAAGATGGAGACTTTGCTCTCTATACCAACCTCAAGGTAATTAATAAACCATTTAAAAAGCAGTGGCCCCAGTACTGAACATTGAGGTACTCCACTTACAACTTTGGCCCAACCTGGAAAGGTTCCATGTATTATGACATAAGAGAAGCAGATGTTGGCCTAATGCAAGTTTGTTTGTCTTTAGTTTCAAGGTCTGATACTCTAGAGCCAATACTCCTCTCATATTTTAGCTCACCTGGCAGAGTCACAATGGGCGACTCCACGTCAGCTGAGATGTCGGATCCAAGATTATCCAGTAATTCTTTAAAGTCTGCTTTTTGTATATTGAGCTGTTATGATGTTTAGAAAGGTCACCACTCCCAGAATGAGGTGGATCACTGTGGGTGGATAGAGCAGGTCCTGTAGTTTTATGATAATTTATTACTCTTATGCCTTTACTTTGTAGGCATTGGTATATACTTCACCGTCTCATCAGAGCAAAAATATCACATTTCAATAAACGTAAATATTTATTTAAATATAAAGAGATGTTATGTATAAATTAAGCAAAAAAAAGATGTTTTAGTGCAGCAGTAAAGTTAAATATCTAATTACTTGATGTAAACTTCTATCTGATGGTCAAGACGAGCAAGAGTTTTTATGGTACTCTTTATAGTGATGGTGAAAGAAAAGGAGTCTGACATGAATTCGATTCTCAAGTAGATTTAGTTTCATTTAAGCACAGGACACAATTAGGGATAATAGTATAGCTTTGCCCTTGGTTGATGAGGACAAGCACTCTGGTCTAGACAAATAATCTCTTTAAGCGTGTGTGTAATTATTACATTACATACACCTTATTCTGCATATGCATATTTCTCCACTCTGGCTTTATCTTCTGTGATCAATATCCCATACATTCTTTATCTTGTGCATTCTTTTGGCATAATGTATATAAGGGGACATTTATTATTTCCTTTGTATTCAGTATCTACAGCCAGTACCTAAATCCTGTATTTGGCATCTAAGGAGGGACAGTTGATGGGGTTTACTTTCATTCTGCCTTGTTGACCTTTTTCAGTTGTGCCATATGGTCTAACCTAATACTGAATATGAACCTCTTTTGAACAGGTCATACTCCGTCTCTGTTATGGAAGTTCCAAAGTCCAACAGGTGGCTTCTCTTATACCTCTAACCTGTGGCTGTAGATTCAGGGAGAGTCTAGCATGAGCGTCTATCTCCAGCAATGGATGCTCCAATTGAGCGCTCATTCCTGACCTGGGGCACCCCACAGAATTGTGGCGGTTGTGTCTCCCACAGTCCCCTTCCATTTCACCGCAGTTCAGAAGCGTGGAAGTCAAATGCTTTCACCCTGGGACTTCAATGCTCAGAAATGCAGCCACTGCATTCCTTCCCGGCTTTAGAAAGTTTATTTTTTTTTCCCCACAAAGTACCAAGCAACTCCTGTAGCAGGTAAGGGGGCCGACTACCAGTAGTGTTCATTCACTACTGGAGCCAGTACTGAGAAAGGACCTCAGTCTGATCTCACATTAGCAATTTTTTTTAGACTCCTCTTCCAGGTCCAAAAAAGTGCTGTAGGGCCAATACACCCCTTATTTAAATCACCTAGCCTTTCTTATAAAACACTTTCTCTTTTTTAAGAATGAATATAAAGTTTATACCGAGATGGTTTTCGATAGTAGTAGGAATCGGCATAGAGCTTATCCTTAAATTGGGTTTTATGGCACTTGCCTTTAAAATGTAGTGCAGGTTGTGATGATACAGTACTTCTTTTTTTAATGGACCAACATGATGGCTCTTTATAGAAGTAGCTCTTCACAAGGTTTTGCATTGGATTTTGGATCTTGAAAGCTTGTGTGCCAATACTGCATATCTATGACAAACTATTTGGGTATGGTTCATTAAAAAGTATTACAACCTGCAACAAAATCTACACTTCTGAATTAATTCAGCTATTTGAACACTTATCATGAATTGCAGTATGTGCAGTGACCATAGAGCAAACATGACCACTCTTTGAATATATTCAAAGGAACAAATCTGTATTTTATCAAGGCCATTAAACCGCCACTATAACAAAGACAACAATAAAATAGTATAGAAAACCTTGCAGCATGCTCAATGTAAACATCCTCTCTGCTCATGGCCATCACCTTTTAATTTCCATTGACTGAACTCTGTAATGCTCCCTTCTTCACTGCACATGGAACTTCTTTCTAATCTGTGTTTGCAAAAGTACCACCCCCTCCAGATCTCTGCACCTACTTTCTTTATGCCCTACGTTTCATATTCAAAAACGGTATAATTTCACGGTAGCTTAGTTTGTATTTAGACCTTAAAGGTATGCATGCACGGTTTGATGCTATGTAAAGGAAAAATATGGTTTTTTTAATATTACTCTACATGGGACACCAGTGGTTATTTTCACAATTATCGTAAAGTAAAGATGCCTGGCGAGAGGAAAAAAAAACATTTTTTTTGGAGGGAGGGGGGGGGGGGGGGGGGGGGGAGAAAGGGAGGGAAACTGCACTTAAAGTATACAGTTAGTGCTGAACTAAGGATATATAAAACCGACAACTCAATTGGGGACAGTTATCTTATCATTTTGGACCCCTCCGTACATGCATGTGTGCTTATGTCTGTAGCTTGTATCTTATCTGCTTGTCGTTTTTCTAGGCCCAGCGATCCCCTTTCCTATGCTCTAATTGTGATTCCATGGCTGCTCACCCTGTCCCTTGGGAAATGGGTTGCATATTTTTGGGGTCGCCATCCACAACCATAGATCAGTCATTGCTACCTGGCATCTTCTGACGAATTTCCCCATCAGCCATGCAGAGAAATACATTAACTCCACGTATTTCATCAGATTACCTTGCTCTGGGTGTTTCTCTAGCAGGCAACTACCAAAAAGGAAAAGGGGGAGAAAAAAACCTCTCCACTAATCATTGATAACCCGCCTGTGCTTACATTCATTGTCTACACCTTTTTTTTTTTTTTTTTTTTGCCTTTTTCTGCCCCCTCTTTTTAATTCAAACATGTAAATATATTAAACGCTTGGCTCTTACATTTTTGTTTGGCAAATGGTGGGGCTGCAATTTGGTATCTGGGTTGGAGGGAGAGATTGAAATTACCCTTAAGTATGGGGTTGCAAGTGATGATGCCCCATGTAGTATGGGTCACAGTGATGTGTCACAAATGTAAAGGGGGTTTCCCCACCTTGATGTGCTCCTGCAAGCTGTCATTGTACAGGGGTCTGACCTGAGGCGGTGGGGCTTGCGATGGCTGGTCCATAACTTCTGGTATGGTTGTGGCGGTGGCACCAACAGGGGATGATGCTCAGCCATTACCCAAGTGCTGCTCCTCTTGGGGCTTGAAGCGGTCTTCAGCTAAGCATCTCGGTTGGGTGTGTGCCTCTGACAGTCTGCTGGCACTGGGGAGGCCGACTTTTTGGCAATTTGACAATAAAGAGTTAAGTCCACTGGATTGCTGGCTGGACTCTACTTTGTTTAAAATTAATGTAATTTTTTTTTTACATCGGTACATGGGTCAAAAAACATGATTGCAAAAGGTGTGTGTGTGTGTGTGTGTGTGTGTGTGTGTGTGTGTGTGTGTGTGTGTGTGTGTGTGTGTGTGTGTGTGTGTGTGTGTGTGTGTGTGTGTGTGTGTCAGATGCATACATAGTATTAGCCAGTTCAACTACATGGTAGTTAACAATCTGTTACTATCCATTTTGAGAAGCTGTATGTAGTTGTATGAGTGTTTTTGATTTAGCGATACTATAAGCTCTCCGGGTCAGAAGTTTCCTTTCATATTATCTGATTTTATGTTTCTACGACAGTCTCCCTGTATTGTATTTTGTAAAGCGATATGTACATTGTTGGTGCTATTTAAATAATATACATATATGTAGCCATAAATTATAAGCTAGCATGAAAGAAACATATAAGGTGAGTTCAGATAAGAACCAAATTGACCCACCTAGTATGCCCACAATACATTGTAATACCTCAACCCTATTTAATCCTTAGCTTTCTGTCATTTAGGATAGTTTTTGCCTATTCAAGCATATTTTTACATTTCCTTACTGTATTGTCCTCTGCCACCGCTGCTGGTATGAATCTGGCCACCTTTCCGTTACGAACTTCCTCACATTTTCACAGAGCCTACCACTGTCCAGCTTCAGACTAGCTGTGGAGCACATTAACATGCGATTGGTAGCAATCCCACTAATTCGGTGCCCTTGGAATAAGTTGAAGAGTAACAGAATTATTGACAGCGCCCCTTACCAATTACATCAAAACTGCTGCAACGCTGAATTACACCAAAACTGCTGCAACGCTGATATATGTGGTAGGTGTTTGCACCAGGTGGATAAATTTAGTTCAAACAGATAGATATCAATATAAAAAGTGGCAGGGGCCGTATGTATGCCCAATTAAAATTATTATAAAAAATTTTTTTTAAAAATATTAAAAAGAAAAAGTGTGCATAAAAATCAAAAAGAAAAATAGAAAAATATGAACAAAAATTGACTCAAATTCTATTAAAAATAGAGGACAAAAGAATGACTGTGCAATTAACATAAATAACTATAAATATGCAAGGTCCAACCTAACCTAAATTGTGAATTAAATTGAAATCATAACAAATAGTGGACCAAATTAATAATATTCAAAAATAATGATTGATAAAGCAATTATGAATATTCACAAAAAATACTTAAGTCCTCAAATTGTCCATGATAAATGAATCACAAAAGTACAGGCTGCTTCTTCTTGGGTTCACCGAACTCCCACAGCACCTATTTAGAAAAAAGAGAAAAGAAGCGCCCGATCCTTGTGTAAAAATCAGATATGAATTTTAATACATCACGGACAAGACAAATGCACACTTACAATTTGTCTGATAAAATCAGGCATATTATGGGACCAGCCCATGCACCAACTGAAGACTCCACGATCACCTCTGTGTAAACTGAAGTCCTTTAGAATGCTGGATCTTGTGTCTGTATCAGCCGTTGTCCCAGAGAGTTATCCCAGAGAGTAAGGGAATCTGTACTTTCCTTTGCGACTGCTTAGTTGTAGCGTGCGGCCGCCATTCACCTCTCTCGTGGAGCACTGGGACCCGGAAGGGGACTTCACACACGTCTCTGCGTCTCTGCGTCTTCACGTTGGTAACTGGGAGCTGCTCGACCACCATAGGTGGTAGGTTCACTGCCACATATCGTGGAGTCTTCGTGCATGGGCTGGTCCCATAATATGCCTGATTTTATCAGACAAATTGTAAGTGTGCATTTGTCTTGTCCGTGATGTATTAAAATTCATATCTGATTTTACACAAGGATCGGGCGCTTCTTTTCTCTTTTTATATATATATATATATATATATATATATATATATATATATATATATATATATATATATATATATATATATATATATATATATATATCCATGTTAAAAATGGTTATTGAGGCAAAAAGTGACACTGTGTGCTCATTTGCATGTCATTTCCCAGAATCCCTTGCTGCAGTGGAAGTGCTGTATGCTGGGTGATAATGGGGAAAGGCGGAGTTGCAGACCTGCCTAAGACATGCAGATGAGCACACAGCTATATTTGTGTATATATATATATATATATATATATATATATATATTCTTGCTGCGCAATGTGTTGGTGGCCCCTTCAGCACTGAACATATTATCACATTGAATGTTCAGCACCGAGTGCACAACACCTAGCCATGTAAAAGCATTTAAAGGTAATACCATTGTATTGGCATCAGCTGTTAAAACATCGTGAGGTGGGCTGTTAGCCCCTTAGTTCAAGCAATAATATTTAACATTTGTTGCCAAACTTGGCTAAAAAATAAAATAGTATCTGTACTATAGGAGGGTGCTAGGTGCAAGCATCTTTACCAGCACTAAAGGCCCCCATTTAGTATGGTGAGAAGCAGAGTAACACCATTAATGAGTTCTTAACCTCTATTCAAGTGAATAGAATGCAGTCATGTCCCTTCACCTGGAATACCCAGAGGCTCGCCATGTTACATACGGATGGGACAGATTTAAAGATGCAATCCCTGGTAGTTGACCAACAACAACAATTTGCACAGAATTTAACGAACGAATAGGCTTCCTGATACAAATGTTACTATGTTTGAAACAAAGATTTGGTTGTTTATCAGGAAATTAAGCACAAACTCTTCTTTTTCTTTGGGGCCTCTGATATTATTGTGTGTTTTTTTTTTTTTTTGTCAATTGCCTTCCATCCTGTCCTCCAACAGCAAATAAAGATAAGGGGCGGGTGGATGACAGGGTTGTCTGTGCAAGGCCTCGTTCAGGGTGCTGGCTTCGGAGGTAGGGCGTGCTGCCGTGCGTGCTGCCGTGAGAAACAAAGTATTCAAATTGAATACTGGTTGTCAGGGTAGCAGCTGCCCTGTCTCCGAAGCCCGGAGTTGACGCTGGCTACAGTTTCAATAAACAAAAAATTAGTTTTTTGAAGCTGCAGCAGCGTCACTGGGACCTAGGCAGCCAATGAAATCATTCTTGAGAATGATTTCAAGACTGCAGCCTCGATCCCTAACCTCACGTCTGTAGCCCCGCCCCCTCCTCAACTCCTGAAAATGTCTGCTGGGGATGAACACACATCGCCCAGCAGACTGCCGCCCTCCCTCCCTCCCTCCCTCCCTCCCGCCCTCCCTCCCTCCCTCCCTCCCTCCCGCCCTCCCGCCCTCCCGCCCTCCCGAACGCCCTCCCTCCCGAACGCCCTCCCTCCCGAACGCCCTCCCTCCCGAACGCCCTCCCTCCCGAACGCCCTCCCTCCCTCCCGAACGCCCTCCCTCCCTCCCTCCCGAACGCCCTCCCTCCCTCCCGAACGCCCTCCCTCCCTCCCGAACGCCCTCCCTCCCGAACGCCCTCCCTCCCTCCCGAACGCCCTCCCTCCCTCCCGAACGCCCTCCCTCCGCCCGAACGCCCCTTCCCTCCCGAACGCCCTCCCTCCCGCCCGAACGCCCTCCCTCCCGAACGCCCTCCCTCCCGCCCGAACGCCCTCCCTCCCTCCCGAACGCCCTCCCTCCCGAACGCCCTCCCTCCCTCCCGAACGCCCTCCCTCCCTCCCGAACGCCCTCCCTCCCTCCCTCCCGAACGCCCTCCCTCCCTCCCGAACGCCCTCCCTCCCGAACGCCCTCCCTCCCTCCCGAACGCCCTCCCTCCCTCCCGAACGCCCTCCCTCCCTCCCGAACGCCCTCCCTCCCGAGCGCCCTCCCTCCCGAGCGCCCTCCCTCCCTCCCTAACGCCCTCCCTCCCTCCCGAACGCCCTCCCTCCCTCCCTCCCGAACGCCCTCCCTCCCTCCCGAACGCCCTCCCTCCCTCCCTCCCGAACGCCCTCCCTCCCTCCCGAACGCCCTCCCTCCCTCCCGAACGCCCTCCCTCCCTCCCTCCCGAACGCCCTCCCTCCCGAACGCCCTCCCTCCCGCCCGAACGCCCTCCCTCCCGAACGCCCTCCCGAGCGCCCTCCCTCCCGAGCGCCCTCCCTCCCTCCCTCCCGAGCGCCCTCCCGAGCGCCCTCCCTCCCTCCCTAACGCCCTCCCTCCCTAACGCCCTCCCTCCCTCCCGAACGCCCTCCCTCCCTCCCTCCCGAACGCCCTCCCTCCCTCCCGAACGCCCTCCCTCCCTCCCTCCCGAACGCCCTCCCTCCCGAACGCCCTCCCTCCCGAACGCCCTCCCTCCCGAACGCCCTCCCTCCCGCCCGAACGCCCTCCCTCCCGAACGCCCTCCCTCCCGCCCGAACGCCCTCCCTCCCTCCCGAACGCCCTCCCTCCCGAACGCCCTCCCTCCCTCCGAACGCCCTCCCTCCCTCCCGAACGCCCTCCCTCCCGAACGCCCTCCCTCCCGAACGCCCTCCCTCCCGAACGCCCTCCCTCCCGAACGCCCTCCCTCCCGAACGCCCTCCCTCCCGAGCGCCCTCCCTCCCTCCCTCCCGAGCGCCCTCCCTCCCTCCCTCCCTCCCGAGCGCCCTCCCTCCCGAACGCCCTCCCTCCCTCCCGAACGCCCTCCCGAGCGCCCTCCCTCCCTCCCGAGCGCCCTCCCTCCCTCCCGAACGCCCTCCCTCCCGAACGCCCTCCCTCCCGAACGCCCTCCCTCCCGAGCGCCCTCCCTCCCTCCCGAGCGCCCTCCCTCCCTCCCTACCTCCCTCCCGAGCGCCCTCCCTCCCTCCCGAGCGCCCTCCCTCCCTCCCGAGCGCCCTCCCTCCCTCCCTCCCGAGCGCCCTCCCTCCCGAACGCCCTCCCTCCCTCCCGAACGCCCTCCCTCCCGAACGCCCTCCCTCCCGAACGCCCTCCCTCCCTCCCTCCCTAACGCCCTCCCTCCCTCCCGAACGCCCTCCCTCCCGAACACCCTCCCTCCCTCCCGAACGCCCTCCCTCCCTCCCTCCCGAACGCCCTCCCTCCCGAACGCCCTCCCTCCCGAACGCCCTCCCTCCCTCCCGAACGCCCTCCCTCCCGAACGCCCTCCCTCCCGAACGCCCTCCCTCCCGAACGCCCTCCCGAACGCCCTCCCGAACGCACGCCCTCCCGAACGCCCTCCCTCCCGAACGCCCTCCCTCCCTCCCGAACGCCCTCCCTCCCTCCCGAACGCCCTCCCTCCCGAGCGCCCTCCCTCCCTCCCGAGCGCCCTCCCTCCCTCCCGAGCGCCCTCCCTCCCGAGCGCCCTCCCTCCCGAGCGCCCTCCCTCCCTCCCGAGCGCCCTCCCTCCCGAGCGCCCTCCCTCCCGAACGCCCTCCCTCCCGAACGCCCTCCCTCCCTCCCTCCCTCCCGAACGCCCTCCCTCCCGAACGCCCTCCCTCCCGAACGCCCTCCCTCCCTCCCGAACGCCCTCCCTCCCGAACGCCCTCCCTCCCGAACGCCCTCCCTCCCGAACGCCCTCCCTCCCTCCCGAACGCCCTCCCTCCCTCCCGAACGCCCTCCCTCCCTCCCTCCCGAACGCCCTCCCTCCCTCCCTCCCGAACGCCCTCCCTCCCTCCCTCCCGAACGCCCTCCCTCCCTCCCGAACGCCCTCCCGAGCGCCCTCCCTCCCTCCCGAGCGCCCTCCCTCCCTCCCGAACGCCCTCCCTCCCGAACGCCCTCCCTCCCTCCCGAACGCCCTCCCTCCCTCCCGAACGCCCTCCCTCCCTCCCGAACGCCCTCCCTCCCGAACGCCCTCCCTCCCTCCCGAACGCCCTCCCTCCCGAACGCCCTCCCTCCCTCCCTCCCGAACGCCCTCCCTCCCGAACGCCCTCCCTCCCTCCCTCCCGAACGCCCTCCCTCCCGAACGCCCTCCCTCCCGAACGCCCTCCCTCCCGAACGCCCTCCCTCCCGAACGCCCTCCCTCCCGAACGCCCTCCCTCCCGAACGCCCGCCCTCCCGAACGCCCGCCCTCCCTCCCGAACGCCCGCCCTCCCTCCCGAACGCCCTCCCTCCCTCCCGAACGCCCTCCCTCCCTCCCGAACGCCCTCCCTCCCGAACGCCCTCCCTCCCGAACGCCCTCCCTCCCGAACGCCCTCCCTCCCGAACGCCCTCCCTCCCTCCCGAACGCCCTCCCGAACGCCCTCCCTCCCTCCCGAACGCCCTCCCGAACGCCCTCCCTCCCTCCCGATGCCCTCCTCCCTCCCGAACGCCCTCCCTCCCGAACGCCCTCCCTCCCTCCCGAACGCCCTCCCTCCCGAACGCCCTCCCTCCCGAGCGCCCTCCCTCCCTCCCGAACGCCCTCCCTCCCGAACGCCCTCCCTCCCGAGCGCCCTCCCTCCCGAACGCCCTCCCTCCCGAACGCCCTCCCTCCCTCCCGAACGCCCTCCCTCCCGAACGCCCTCCCTCCCTCCCGAACGCCCTCCCTCCCTCCCGAACGCCCTCCCTCCCTCCCGAACGCCCTCCCTCCCGAACGCCCTCCCTCCCTCCTGAACGCCCTCCCTCCCAAGTCTCCACTTGCCATGTCTACAAATAAACTATCAAAAATGATTTTACAATACCTACAAGCAGAGGCCAAAGTGGATTAAGAGTAACGTCCTGTAAATTATTTGATAAAGATTTATTTTTTTAAATCTGTATACAATATGTATGTCCTAAAAATAAAAATAAAGAGCTGGCTTACAACTATCCTAGCAAGAGAAGATGGCTTTCTGGGCTTTGGTACAGTGAGATTAAAGGATATAGTGATGTGGGATTCAAACCAAACTAGGTTCTTATCTCATGACCGACAAGCCCTTACCACCTGCACCTTTTAGATTGGCAGTCCTACATAAGTATGCAAAAATACTTGTCTTACTTAATACACGTGTGCAACTTGTATTTATTTTCCATGTTTTAATCTGTCCCGTGCCTCATTTTTAAATCTGTAAATCGTTTTCTGTTTTGGAGAAATATTAATGTAAAACCATTTTATTGAGGGATGTACCAGAACTCTGTCCTGGTGTATGTTGTTCTTTCAAATATGTTCTTTGCTACAATTAATCCTATTGTATTATTCCCTTTAGATTGTAAACTCTGTAGAGCAGGGGCTCCCTGATTTCTGCATAACACAATTGTGGAACTTTGTATATCTCGCTGTGTGTTTTTGTCTTTATTCTGCAAAGTGCTGTGTAAAATAGTGGTGCTGCATGCTTACATACATGCACCTGTCATTGTGATCACTGCATCTTTGGAGTTTTTGCTGCTTTCGTCCCTTGAAGTATGAACTCCAAACTAGTACTGAACAAAAGCAGCATATTACGAGTATTTATTGTAATCCCCGTAGAATCTTGTGATTTTTGTGTTTGAGCTTTTCACAATTGGGTTTTGGTGAATACATTTGTAAGGATAATGAACTTCAATGTTGCAGTAATGTAATAATAGTGTGATATACTGTTAAGGGATTTCATGTATTGCAGTTCAAACAATTGTCTGCATCTAGGACATGCTTGAAAACAAAAAGGTAACTGTTGCTGTATTTTGTCCTGTTTAAAATATTTTATAAATAAACTTGGTTGACGCATTGGGCTGCACTGTAAAACCTCATTGGAACATTAAAAGAGATCTGTTTAATGTATGTTTGGGAAACACGTTATTTGGTAGTTAAGAACCTCTGTTATAGGTTTTTGGGGCTTTTTTCATGGTGAAAGAATCATTTAGTAACGGCTAAAACTGGATTTTGTTTTTGCCATTTGTTTCATATACGTGATTCTTTGATGCCCTTACATTTTGTGGCTTTTACTTTTCTCTTTGACACCTGTAATTTTATATACAACTACCATATCTCCTCTTCATTCTCTGCTTCCAGGCTGAAACCAAACTCCTGTGTGTGTGTGTGTGTGTACCCTTTTCTGTCCTTTCTTACACACTGGTATATTCCATTTGAATTGGGAGTGATAGTACAGCATTCAGTATAGAGTTGCAAAATGTGAGCATTTTCACTGCCTCCCTAAACATATACAACCCAGCACTTTTATATTTGCTCTATCCCTTTTTTATTTGACAGACCATCCCAGCAAAGTTGTAACCATTTTAAGAGCTAAAAGGCTGCACACGTCTTCGCTTCTTCAACTATCCCAACACCTGCGCGTGAATGGTAGTGCTCTGGGGCCTGGAGGCAGGCATTCGTTCTATTGAACATGTGGGATATGTTTTTTGAGCCTTGTTTCAGTTGAGTGGAGGAAACACGTGCAAACAGTGCAAGGTTACATGCTCGTGCCAGCGCCATCTACATCATTTGTTTGATATAGTGTAACCGCTTCACCGCTGCAGGAACAACCTGCCGAGCCCTGCTCACAACCACCCAGTTATTCTACAAGAATCGGCCCTGCTCTTTTGTTTAAAGGTTATACACAAAAACCTGTGTATTCAAATTGGTTGTAGAACAAAAATGATACTCCATCAGGGCAAAAACTTGACCAAGTCATCATTTTATAGTAAGTGTGGAAACTGTAAAGAGGCTAAACTTAGTGGGGTCATAGAAAATGGAAAATGTATCCCGAGATTTAGTCGCTCTTAAAGTAACTGTCTTGCTTATTTGTATCTTGTAAAACATGAATCTGAACTGCTGGTCAGGAACACTGGATACAAGCTAAGCAGCTACTTATGTTTGTCTGACTGATTACATCTTAATTACTATGTAAATAAAATAACTGAGCTAGCACTGTTAAATGGCTTGATGTTAATATCTTGGTGATCAGATCATTTGCCAAACCTAAAACTATTTAACATGGGAATGTTACATTTAAACATTAGAATACTTGTCTGTTATTTGAGGTGTGAATTGGCTACATTTAACCTATTTAACTGTCCTTTGTTCACGTTTTCTAGATTGGAATGGGACTTTAACAAAGAACTGAGCACACAAGCTTTTACGGTCATACTATAGTATATGTATGTATGTATGCATACATTTATTGGTTATGTATGTCTTTATGTGTATAGCTCCCACAGTGTACTCTGCGCTTTACAAAGACAATACATGGAATTATTATACTACAATAAGCACAACAAAGTCAGGCAATAGGAAAGGAAATATAGTTGCGCGTATTAACAAGTGCACTACCGTCAACGTATGTGTCTATATACCATGTGAACATTGCAGTTCCTGAGAAATACATATTCTATACAGAATGTATTACAGGATTTGAAAGCTGTTTCAGATGAGTGCTTTACCCAGTATTGTATACACTTATAAAGCACACTGCATATTACATCTGATTTTTATTTTTTCCTATGTGCATGAGCGATAAATAAAGTGTAATGACACTAATATACTACATAGTCATGAAACTTTATGCAATACAGAACATCAAATAGCTACAATAAACTATGTATGTGTTGCATACATTATACAATTGTGCTCACTGTGTCCGGCATCATACTGTGGATGTAGCGCTTGCAAAATATTCAATGTGCATGTATTGCATATATCTCATTGTTGCAATATTTGTTCTGCACATGCTTTGCATGTTTAATTTCTGAGGCCTGTAATATAGTGTGCGCGCGTCAATGATAATTGCCTGACGTTGCTATAGTTGAGATGCGCGTGTGCGTTGGCACGGCAGATCTGAGGAAATACAAGAAATTATTTTTGCGCTGTTGCCGTGCCACGTGACGCTGTGAGCCAATCACAGTGCGGCCTAACACTGTCAGCCACGCGCATCACCGCTTGCCCTATAGACACTAAACGTGCATGCCACGTATGCTTCCGCACGCGCACCAGCACATACTATATTACAGGCCTAAGGGTTGCACTATATTTTATGTTGGTATAATATATACTACTCAATAGTTGTATTGTAGTATCATAACTAATAATTGCGAAATTCTATGCACATGTAGCAGCATATCATATGTAATGGCTATAATATATTTTGTGTGGATTGCATATATTGTATATTAAAGGTTGCAATATATTGTCTGTGTATATAATAGAATACAATGCATCGGTTTGACATTCATTCCATTGTAATGTATGTACATATACTGTACAGAATTATAATTGTTGGATTGTGTGTATATAATGTATGTATTGCAATATATTCTAGAATTAAGATTCTTGCAATAATACAGCATAATCGTATTGGTTGCATAATAAAATACTTAAGTTACAATATATTGTATCATGGTGTATTAGAGATATAGAATGGAGTTGGTGACTTATTCTTGTGCATGCATTCATTATATTATGTTTTGCATATGGGATATGTCATGGATGTACTATATTCCGTTTCAATTATTACATGCGCACACAAATACACACGCAACAGTGTATCTGATAATGTGTGTATACTATTTAACATTGATATTGTATTTAAATAATATGCAGTTGGGGTTATGTGATGGGTACATGTATGTTGTGGGTATGTGGCTCATTTTCTGTGTGCATACATGAACTATATTTTGTGTGCAGTGTGATATTTAATAGTTTCACAGTATTGTTTCTGTGTATGAGATACATGTAACTGCTGTGTGCATGAGATGTTTAATAAGCAGCAGTATAGCCTGCGATGTTTAAGCAGCAATATAGCCTGTCCTTGGTCCCCTATGTGTTCTTGCACAAATGCTCGCTGCGGCCCCTGCTCATCTTGGAGAGGGTCTCTCTCTCTCGTGTCTCGCGCGCGCCCTCTAGCCCCTCCATGCGCGCCCCCGGACGCTGCGGCTCTCGGCTCGGCCGCGATGTGCGCGCATGCGCGCGATGCACTCTGGGAATGGCTGCGCAGCTCGGGTTGGCTGGGGGAGCAGACAGCGGAGTTTTTAATGTCCGCCATGTTGGCCATGGCGTATTGAACAGGGGAAGGGAGAGTGGGAGACACCGGAGCGCACAGAAACACCATAAAACAGCCCACAGAACCGAGCCCCGCATAGCCCGGCTCCGAAAGCAAACACCACACGTCATTTTTTTTATTTTTTTTTATTTATATAACGGGAAGGACTTGCGGGGGGGTGAGCGCGGAGACATCCATGAGAGCGCGGGACGGGAGGATTCCCCCTCTGGACGGTCGCATGGCTCTGTGGTAGGAAAGAAAAAATAAAAAAATGAGTAAATTGTCGTTTCGGGCGCGGGCGCTGGACGCGTCCAAACCGTTACCCGTCTTCCGCTGCGAGGATTTACCCGACCTGCACGAATATGCATCGATCAACCGCGCCGTGCCGCAGATGCCGACGGGCATGGAGAAGGAAGAGGAGTCGGTAATGATGTGCTTTACTTTTCCCCCGTATCTGCGCAAGCTTGCACAAAATGGCCGCCATGTTGTTCCCCTGCCCCAGCCGCCCCGGGGTTCGCAGATACCGCCCCTCGCCTTGCGCTCCTGAGGGCTCGGGTTTCAGCAATCCTGCCCCGCCTCCGGCCCCATTTCCCTCCCCCCCGGGACCCGTCGCTGCCGCCCGGTTACCGGTTGTTTTTTTTTCTCTGGCGGCCGGGAAAGGCACAAAGGGGGTCACGTGACGGGGCCGCAGTCCGCCATTTTGTGGTATCCTGTCTTTGGGTTGGGCCTCGTGCGGATAGCGGTGGTGGGGAGGGTGCAGCGCGGAGAGAGGCCGCCGGGGGGCGCAGGAGAACACGCAGCGCTCACGTTGTGTGTTTGTTTGTGTACATTTCATGGAGCTGACGGGGAGTGTGAACCTGCCCGAAACCCCGAGTGAGTGTGCGTTTTCGTTCACACTCAGTCCTTTTTCGCCCTCCCCAGTACTACATCCAATATGAGAAATTATACAGTCAAGTACTTAGCCGTTTTCTTTGTGGGTCCTTTTAGTTACATTATTTGGCTAAAGCACTTTAAGCTTGCAAACCATGCTAAGGTATCCTACCACTACCTGCATAAGCTCTCCTAATGGAGGGAGAAGTATCTTAAGACCAGTCGTTCACAGGTGCATCACAAGAGCCGCTATGTAAAAGTGGGACTAGCGAGCATAAAACCAGGGGGAAGGGGACACAAAAACCTCCAATCAAAATTCACACACACAACCACTGCAAGCTGTGTGTATGTATATATTCACACATAACCATGGAAAGGCATTTCATGTAAACTATAGCACATACACAAGTTATTTACCCTTTACTTATTTTTTTCTGGAGAGAATTCTTATTCACGTACGTGTTTGAGATTTCCATCACTTCCCTAACCAAATCACGGAAATTGGCTTTTGCATCTTGGGATGTCTGTGTAATCTTTGGTATGAAGGTCTACCAAGTGCTTGATGGCCTACAAATCACGTGAGCCTGTACACCCCCTCCCCCCTTCGTGTGATTCTGTGAGCTAATACAGGGAGCTCCAATTTTATGATTCACTTTTTATAGTGAGTCATGTAAAGTTAATATAAACTTCACTGAACATAACCTGTTAGTTATTAAGGCATTCTCATTATTTCTATTTTATGTACAGAAAACTTAATTAGTAAATTACAGTGTAGCAATAAAATACTTTTCTTAACTCCTGGAAGTGTACACTTCTCTCCTCCTCCCCCCCACCCCCTGTAAAATGTTGATAATGTACTCAGTGATGTGCAGTAAAGGTGTCAGGGGGAGTATTTCTTTTTAATGTTGCCCTTACATGTGCTGGAGCAGGTACAACGGCACATTTGCTATTCAGGATTGATGGTTATAAGATGCTGTCTGTCAAGATGGCAATTGTATACTTTGCTACCACTGGCAAGAAATGATACTCCAAGTGACAGAAACTTCTTCTGTTCTGCGTTTTTGTGTTGGTGTATTCCGCATTGTAGGTGCTCTTGCTGACTGTTTGCCTGTAGTAGAAATACAATGATGTCCCCCCCCCTCATTAACAAAATGTAAAATACACAGAAATTAATACACTGCACATATAAATTGATTGAAAAAAAGGGGGGGGGGGGGGAGGACAAGTCTAAAATCTGAAACAAAAAAGGAGAAAAATTGTGTGTATGTCCTATCTATCCTATCTATCTCTCGCACGCACAACTCATTTCAATGAAGTAAAAAATCTTGAATGTCTCAATATAGCGTCTATACTTTTGTTTGAGTGTGGGGAACATCATTGTATTTGTAGGAATTTACAGGGATTCCCTTTTTTCCCCTGCACCACACGTAGAGATTTTTTAAAATATATTCTTTGCTAGTGCTGTTTGCAACTATATATATATATATATATATATATATATATATATATATATATATATATATATATATATATATATATATATATATATATATATATATATAATTTTTTTTTTTTGTCGCACACATAGTGAGAGGTGATTCTGGCCTGTGCTGACTTCCAATAACCCAGTATTCTGATGGGAGGATGGCAGCATCCCATGGCCGCATAATGTGTACTACATTACTTATTGGCAATCCTGCAACATTCCACTTATTTCATCGCCCCTTTACCCTCCACGATATTACAGTCTGAGGGTATATATACTGATAACCTTTTAAGTGCCCAAATGCACTAGCCATGAGTTGCTATGAATTCTGTCCTGAGATGCAGACTGCTATTAAGAAGAAATGTACGCTCCTGCTAAGGTGAAGTTCTTGTTTATCTTCGTTTTAGATGTGCTACTTTGTCTGACTTCCTAATTTTGAAGCTTTGGGAAGAGTGCATGTAGCACCGTTATAATTAAACCTGGGTGGTTATTTTTGGAGCTGCTGCTAAATGACAGCCCTAAAGAATGTGGGAAACGTCTGCTTCAATTACATCACACTTGGGACTTTCTGCCCTGAGCTGGAATGTCAATTACTTGTATGCGTTTCACTTTCTAAATGGCAACAAAGGCACGTGTGTCTAAAGAACAAAGCTTTGTTGTTGTATTTAGGATTTTGTTTTTTATGACACTTGATACGGCCACCTCTTCCTTATTTTAATTTAAAAAAAATGTAGCAACTGAATTAAGTAGTTGGTTATTTCTCTCCCCCCCATTCCCCCCCCCCCCCACACACATTTTGAAAGTCTTTCTACATCACAGCTCTGTCTTACTGTAGATAACTTGCCTTTTATTTTCTAAGATTTTTCCATTGTATTTGTGCTGGTTTAGTATAGTAGCATTATTTTTATGGTATTTTGCTTATGTAGTCTCTTGCATGTTGGACGAAGAGCTTATGATTTTAAGCTGCAAATTCTAGTAGAAGTCCTGTTTAACATACATGTTTAATAAAGTTACTTTTCTGCAAGTAGTTTGATTTTTCTTTTCCTTCACATTAAATACGTAACCAGATACATTCTATTGTAAAAAGTAGTTCGGTTTGTCTACTAAATAAAAATGGGTAACTATTTGTTTAGGTTATGCAACATGTATCTATTTTTTTGCTACTAACTTTTATGAATGAAATCATAAAATGTCAGGCCATGTGCTTACAGCATTTGTTCAAATGAAAGCAACAACCTGCAATATCCTATTGGTAAAAAAAAACCAAAACAAAAATAGATAATACGGTCTGCATGTTTTATTTTATTATTTTCAACTCCAAGCCAATTTTTTTTTTTTTTGTTTGTTTAGTTTATGTACGGATCAAGAAAGATCCATCCACTTCCTCTTTTGAAACCGGTTCATGCACTTTTTTTTTTTTTTTTTTTTTTTTTTAAAGCACTGCCGTTTGGCAACTAAATATCACAAGTAGATCTGTTGCGTTGTTCCAAACAGTCTCTTGCTCTGAAAGCTGTAATATAATGTTACACATGAGCTGCAGCATGTCACAGACTGCAGCACAGAATCAGAAAGCGGTTAGATAGGCACACAAGCAGGATATTTGCTGATATTAAATCTACTCGCATGTTGCATATAGTAAAACAAAAAAGAAAAGATGAAACTAGGGCTGCTGCTCTAACTTGAGTAGTGTCCGAGAGGGCTGTAGAATCAGTGTCCAAAATATACTGGCTACAAAATAGGACCATAATGCCCCGTGTTCACCCTATGGCCTCATCTCATTCCAGTTATATATGACAGTTTTAGGAACATGAGTTTACTTTGAATTAATCTGAAGTTTTGTGTGCCAGTTTTCTTCTACATGGCTTACCGATATTGCTTCCTAAAAGATTATCCTTCACTAGCATGGTAGGACACAAAACATTTGTCAACACTAGTGATTCAGGATTGCTTTCTTCATACCCTTATTTATTATACCAAACTAGTTAACAGTAGTTCTACATCAGACTTGTTCTGGAGGAATTGTAATATTTATTGCTCTCCTCTGTTGCAGGAAAGCTTCCTTCTACCATGTCCACCAATAAGGGTCACATCTAAGATCACTCCTATTGATTTGACTTGAGCAGATTTTCACTTTAATGTACTGAGCATGCCAATATTTGTTGTGCCTGAGGCTCCAAGTGGGGAAAAAAGTTTTTTTATTTTTATTTAAATGCTAGTTTCCTTGATATTTTACATTTTGACTTTGGTCACCACTGGGGCCGTGGTATTGAAACTTCCCAGGCACTTTTTTTGTGCACCTCACTCCAGACCCCTTCCCAACCTCACTCCTGTCAATGCCTTTTTACTTTCTTAGTAATTGACTAATCTCATTTTGTATTCCCTTTCTCCTTGGAGTCCCTGGCGTTTCCAAGGTTAAACCCAGAGTTGATCCCAAGATGTCAGCCTATACCCTGGAAAAGAGATACAGAATTTAGGCTACATTAATGTCTTCAGTCTAATCAAACCGTAAACTAATACCCCTAAATATGACAGTGCTCAACTCCAACTACAAATGTAGACTTGCTTTCTCCGAGTCCAAAAGACTTAAAGGGGATATTATGTTATAAACTCATTTTACCAAAAATAAAGGAATTTCAAGCTATCCTCCTACTTTATTGGAGACTAATAAGGCCTACGTCAGAGGGACCCTAATTTCAATAGCATAAGACTGCAATTTGTTACCGAACTAACAAAGAAAATATGTATAAGTGGCTAGACACCAGAAAGAACTTGAAAAATCCATACAGAGGGCACTGAAAAGGCCATTAAATGGTCTAAGCAACCTTTTTATTGTAAAAAGTGAAAGAAGATGGATAAGTTGTTTGGAAATAAACTAAAGGGTTTGCGATCAAGATAAAACGTGTTGCCCCTAAAACTGAGAAATGTTGCAACTACACAACCCCTCCTAGATTGCAAAGGAGTTTTACAATTCCTATTAAAGGAATATGGTCTGTCCAGCCTTTCACAGGAGGGTCTAGGTTGTCTAAATACCAGCATAAGAGAAATCAGGAAAGTGGTCAAATCATTAAAATCGGCAAAGACCATCCTTGATGGACTCCAATATTTACTACAAAATTTTTTTTATGGCTTATCCCAACTCTGGTTAAAATGTTCAATTCCTTTCTGGAAGGCAACATTTATCCCACATCAGATGGCTAAAGCAAACATCAGTTATTCATAAAGCTGGTCAAGACCCAATGAGATGTTAGAGTTACAGACCTGTAGCTCTCCTACCTTCAGATTTTAAAATATACAGCAAAATCCTAGCCAATAGACTTAAAACAATCTTCCCCAGATTGAGTCACATTGTATTGTATGTCTTTATTTATATAGCGCCAAAAGTGTACTCAGCGCTTCACAAAGAATACAGTACAGGGAATTAAAATGATACAATAAGTGCAGCGAAATCAGACAATAGGAAAGGAAATCCCTGCCCCGAAGAGCTTACAATCTAAGAGGTATGGTGGGAGACTTCCAGAGACAGTAGGTGAGGGAATAAGTGCTGTATGGCAGTGCTTGGCCACCGTGGGTGATAGGAGTGGCTGAGTATGGGACAGTAACCATGAGTGCAGGCTGTTGGGATGCTTAACTTGTGGGATGAGTTTTAAGGTTAGTCAGTATTAAATCAGAAGGTTAACACCATTTACAGGGGAAGAGATGGCAGGCTGCATGGGTGATATCAGGTGTGTGGCTTGGTTCAGGCTTACAGTAGGGTAGATCCCCAGCAGCAGGAAGGAGTAGATAGAGGGTGTGAATAGAGGATTTGTGTGGGTGCTTTTTATTGAGGAGTAAAGAAGTTGTTGGGAGAGAGGTGTATAAATAATGCTGCAGTGGGGAGTGGGGAAATTGGAGAAGTTCACAAAGTAGTGAGGAAACAGTAAGCAAAAAAAGCAATAGGTAGGGCATGGTGAGATGCAGGATGAGACAGTCCAGGTATTGGAGGATAGGAAGAGTACAAAGAATCATAGCATTTAGAAAATCAAGATCTCCTCACAGCTGCAGAGTTGTTGTTGTGCAGAGTCCAGATCTTCCTCCAATCTTCACCTCCAATTTCAACTCCAGACACTTTCAATGTTACACTTTGATACACTTTAATACACTTTGACAATGATCACAAAAATCAGGTTTGATTTATAAACAACCCAGGCCTCCGACAATACAAGGGAAAATGTATAAATCAATCCCTTTAATGTTTGAGATTAAGACCATCTTCCTGAATTTAGAGACAGAGCATGCATTTGCTATGATTAGCTGGCCCATAAACTTTAAAACTCCTTTATAAATTTGCGTTTAGTGGGTCATCTCTCACGTGTCACGTCAGTCTGCTTTGTTAAAAATGCAGAGCGAGGGACTGGTCATGATGAGAATCACCAACGGAACTCGCCCTTGTTTAGACTTCTATTCGCTCTCTCCATTGAACCCCGAACCTATATGACAAAAACAAATATCACAACATCATGGGCATGAAAATTGTCACACTATGATAAATAACAATAACTAAACGATGACCTAACACTGATTATAACCCCTCCTCCATGCCACCTGAGAGAAATTTGACATGCTTTCAAGGTATTAGATAAACTATGACAAATCACAGGCCTTGGACATTTCTCTACCAAAATACAAAATAAAGTAGGTCCAGTTAAACTTCATAAGTGGAAAGACGCCCATCTCAAATACCTGGGGATCCACTTGAACAAAAATGATTAGACACTATATAAACTATACTGAACTCTTTGCATAAATTAAAAAGGACTTAAACACCTGGAATAACTTCCAGACCTTCTGGTGGGGTTGTACATGTTCCATAAAAATGAATTTTCTTCCCAGAATACTTTTACTACTGGTATTTTCATCCCCTCCCAATCCTTGTTCCAGCTAACATAAAAGATATCCAGTGTGTATACTGTATATAGATATATAGATGAATAGAAATCCTAGAGTGACTAGATGCATGTTTAATATTGCCAAAATCTGGAGGTCTGGCTTCACGTATTAGACCAATTTTTATGTCTTGGCACCAAGGAGAGCACAATGAGCACAAGGAGAGATACAATGCTAGGTTGATATGGAGTTTACTTTCTCTGCCCCTGTGTCGTTACCAACCCTACTCTGGTAGACTAAGGACATTTTCCCTTAGCCCAAGGTTCTTTCTCCAGTTATAGATTTGACGTAAAAAAAACTGGGAAAAATGCTAATCTCAAATATAACCTAGTATCGGTTCCATCTGAATTGACACCCTGTTTTGGAAACCCTGATACTTTTTATTTATTTATTCCCCCCCCCCCCCCCCCACCACAGGTCTGGCCACAAAGCCATTTGCTATCTGGTAAAAAAAGGGGCATCTATCGGTAACCTGGTAGTAGAGGATTAATTCCTAGAGCTTAATGCATCACGAGAGTTCCTCTAGTGCACAGTATTCATAAATCTATGTAGGAGCCAGAGATTCCAAAACGGGTCTAATCTCCATATTGTATCAAGAATAGTTTGTTCGATCTGCCGGATCACTTCTATATAGCAACATGTTAATCAATCTCCGTATGGAGATCACGTACGACGATTACAGTGATCTATGTGAACACGCTTCAAAAACATTTATTTGCATGGTTACAAAAGAAAATATTTATAAAATACTATTTTGCTGGTACCTAACACCTGAAAATCGTGACCTCCTATATCAGAGGACTCGAGATCTTGGCTGGAGGGACATAGGCCACATTTGGTGTTTCTTAACCAAGATATTAATCTACTGGGGGAGAGTGATCTCATTGAGGCGATCATAGAAATAAGAATACCCATAGACCCGATGATAATTGTGTTGGTTAAACCAATTGAGAATAGAAATCTCCCCTCCCCATGTCTTTAATATTACATACTGACAGCTGCTAGATGTGCCATAGTGGCACCTAGAACAAGCTGAATGCCCATTCACTAGCCGCCCTCTCTCAAAGAATAGATGAGATTATGATAAAAAAAAGTTTGCAGCATTCTTAAGGCATAATGCATGATTCAATAATCTTGTCCATCTATAACAACCTCCCAAAATCTAGGGGACCACTTTTTGTAAATGGACTTGCTGAGTTTAATGGGAAGTTCCCTCATAAGGTTGGCCTATCTCTGGAACTACTACCCTCCCTATGGGTTTCAATGCCCCCACGATTCCTTACCAATAATAAGGCATCTACTGGCAGATGACCAGGAGACCCTCTCCCTGTTTTTTCAGGCTCTAGAACACTTTTTGTAGATTTTGTAAGCAATTAAATAAGTTGCTAGAAGCCGAGCAGAGTTAAAGGTTTCGGTTTTCTACACTGTTCGCTTATACAACCTATTATAGATCTACAAATCCATACAATGGCAAACCTATTTTAATGCCCCACCTCCTACTGATCCTGGCCTGTTGCCCACCAAGTTGTAGCCAAGCTGCTGCTTACCATGTCAACAAACTAACTTAAAAAGATTAATGAAAATACTTGTAGGTGTCAGATTTTTATTTAAAAGAGATAAATCTGGCTGAGTTGATGATTTTTTTTTTTTTTTTTTTTTTTTAAACAGGTTTCATGTTTACTCTTTTTGGTCCAGGGAGGGACTGCCTCTTAATAAAATAAATCAATGATTTGGGGCTATTTTTGCATCAGACCAGTGAAAGCATAAGTATTTTTAGTTATGAAAATGTATCCTTTCAATGTTTTGTAAACGGTGTAATCTGAATGGTAGGGTTTGTTTTACTGCTTTGTGCTACCTTCCCGACTCCGTTCCTGTAGCAAAGGAAAATATTAAAAAATGTTAATCTACTTTTACTTTGCACTATTTCTATGTTTCCCTCTAAGTGGGAATACACCTTTAACAAAAGTACAGAAGTAAGGTGTTAGGTGTTAGCCATGGAAAGAAAGCAAATCAAACCGTGGATTACGTAGGCTCTATCGTTTGGACCATATGGGTGAAAATGGGAAGGGCCAAGTGCCTCTTATTAGTTAGAAACTGTGATATTCCTCCTGTTAAAAGCAAGCATGGTTTGAAGTGTAAATCTCCCTCTCCCCAGCAGAAGCCTATATGATTAATTAACTCTTTTATAATGTGGGTATATTGCCCTCTGAACCATAGCCTGCTCGTTTTTATTTTGTTGAATCATGATTTTCTTTATATATATATATATGCAAATATAGCTGTATGCTCATCTGCATGTCTTAGGCAGGTCTACAACCCCGCCTTTCCCCATTATCACCCAGCATACAGCACTTCCACTGCAGCAAGGGATTCTGGGAAATGACATGCAAATGAGCACACAGTGTCACTTGTTGCCTCAATAACCATTTTTAACATGGTTCCCTATAGGCTTAAGCTTGCTGCATGGTCACAGCTTTGAGCACAGCCAGGGTTAAGGTGCATACCCAGAAAACCACCCACAGACAGCTGTTTCGACCTTGATGGGTCTCATCAGTGTGGGGTTGATTTTACTGGGAATGCAAGAGAGGCTATGGGATAGGCTAAACCATAATACTGAGTTAAGTCATGGTGAGTAAAAAAAGTGACAAAAACCCTCCACAGGAAAGCAAATATGCAAATATAGCTGTATGCTCATCTGCATGTCTTAGGCAGGTCTGCAACCCCGCCTTTCCCCATTATCACCCAGCATACAGCACTTCCACTGCAGCAAGGGATTCTGGGAAATGACATGCAAATGAGCACACAGTGAGCACAAGCTTAAGCCTGTAGGGAACCATGTTAAAAATGGTTATTGAGGCAACAAGTGACACTGTGTGCTCATTTGCATGTCATTTCCCAGAATCCCTTGCTGCAGTGGAAGTGCTGTATGCTGGGTGATAATGGGGAAAGGCGGGGTTGCAGACCTGCCTAAGACATGCAGATGAGCATACAGCTATATTTGCATATTTGCTTTCCTGTGGAGGGTTTTTGTCACTTTTTTTTTACTCACCATGACTTAACTCAGTATTATGATATATATATATATATATATATATATATATATATATATATATATATATATATATATATATATATATATATATATATATAATCTGAGCCCCATTTTAACCTCTTCCATTTTAATATTTCAAACTCTTATCTCCATAATAATAATAAAACAAATTGATAAATAAAGCTGTATTGGAAAGGGCAAGAGATTATAAAAAAAAAGTAAGAAAATTAATCAGCTTCTTCGAGGAAGTACTTGTCAACATGTCCAATACTATATGTATAATGCATATGTGGAAAATCAGATTCCATATGTTTTGGTGCGACTCTGCGTTCCTGAAGTTTCGCTCTTTATTTATTTTTTTGCGTATTCTAGGAATTTTAACATTGATTTTTTAAGGAAAACCTATGCATTTTCTATCGGATATGCTAAAGGCGCCTATGGCTACAACCGGTAGAACTGCCAACTTCAGCGTCCAGACCTGGTGTGATTTTACGGTCCATTAGAATGGCTCTTTATGTTAGTGTAGTAAGGACTTTAATATTTGTACAAAACGGTACTGCCTAATGCACTAAGGAGAGTTCTTCCTAGGTTTGCTGCTGGGAAAAAAAGTATTGCTTGAGAAAACTAGACTTATCAAAGAGAAAATCATTGCTTTGCTTTTTTTCCCCCTCTGGAATGTCGGGGAAATTTAGATAATTTGCCTGCTATAAATTCATGCCAACTATAAATTGGTGCAGCGAACACCATAAATGATGCATTATTTTGTGTTTGTCCCCCTTTTCCCAGTGACTTTATATTCTCTGTGCTTCCTGGCTTGCACTCTGGCTCACTTGTTTAGTACATTCCTTGATATTGGCATCACCCAATGTCCCAGATGTTCCCATTCTTTCATCTAAAGACCATGGTATAAACTTCCTGTTTCAAAACATCCCCTGAATAGATTTACATATTCTAGATTTTGGAAACATCTCTTTAATTTGCATATACATTAAACATGTAATTTAGTCTCTCACCACCCATGTAAAATTATTTACGTTTCTTATTTCAGATCTACCTGATAATGATTTTTCTCTTGTTTCACAGGTAAATTAGGAATGTTTTTTGATGGTGATCTTTTATTGGTTTAAAAAAGCCTTAAATACTTCGTTCTAAAATACAGTCTCAGGTTATTTGTTTCCACCAAAACATTTTTAAGTGAATAACTTTAAAAATGGTTACAGTTTTCCAAGGTTATAGAGCTTCTGGTTTTGCCATACAGCAGAAGGGGAAAAATCCCAGGCCACCAGTCTAAAATGTATCCCCTAGTACGTGTTCCTGCCAGTCACTGCCGCAACCAATCACTGCTCCCCAGCTTTTGATTATTGTTTATTTGTAAAGCTCCAACATTCCACCAGCTGGCTGCAGCCAGTCACCACTCCTAAGGCCTTGATTATACCAGAAATCGCCTGTGGTGTCTCCTGTAAAGACACCAAGCCGCGCAAAATCAACTGTTATACATACCTGAAAACTGTTTATACCAAATTCAACTGTCTCCCTGCTTGCTACTGCAAAGCAGGAGACCGTTCAGGAGATGGGCAAATTTTGTTTTCAAGCAGCTACAGCCACGTCACATGATGCAGCCATCCAATCAAAGGGAAGTTCAGTGCACCAATCATATTCCTCCAATCTAACTAATGAAAAACCTAGAAAAAATTTACCTCCAGGATTTCATACAAAATACAGTTTTCCTTTATTGAAAAGCCATATATACCTTGAACATACCATACACATTGACAAACATAGATAATTATTGACTGACAAGTATTTAAAAAAAATTAAGTAATTCATTAAATTACATTAATTATTTTATTAATCGCTATTATGGACAAATCTTCAATGGAATAATTCATTAGATTGGTGTTGGAAAGGCAGGCGTTGGGGTAAAGGAAGTGACATCTGAGCATGTCTCCCCTGCAGTCGCTTGCTAAATCTCTTGTGCATGTGCACATGTAGCTCTGCTTATGAAGCCACAGGAGAGCGCTGCTCCACTGAAGCTCTTGGCATAATCACATCCTTAGGCTGCGGCCAGGGTGGCGCTGAGCGTGCAGGCGCTCATGCGTTGTGGCGGCACAAGCGGCAAATTCAAATTTGCTTGCTTGCAAACTGCTAAGCGCCGCGCTTGCTCACGTTGGCCACACACATTGCTGCTAAGCGGCACCCTGGACAAGGCCTTAGGCCTGGGACATAGTGGTGTAAGCAAGGCTGAGCCGTGCTGAGCCATGATCACACTCGGCACTGAGCCCCTGCAGCCGCAATGAGTCGGCTTTAGCAGGGGCTCACGCACGCTTGGGGAAGCGTGTGTCTCAGGAAGATTTCAAATTTGGCGCTCGCCGAAGCGCAGGGCCGGTCACGTGAGCGGTTCGCCCAATGAGGGCGAACCAGCTCCGTGACGTCACTGGCCCGCCCCCGACACGCCCACGGACGGCGCGCTTTGTAAGGCCAGGGAAAGCACCGCTTTCCCTGAGCCTCAGCGCGCCTCCGCACTGATATAATTCACTATGTCCCAGGCCTTAGTGTGTAAGGGGGTTGGGGAGCGCAGGGAGCCTGTTGGAACATTCCAAGAGTGGACTCTGCTTGCCCCTGCTTTCATATAGTACTTGGGAGGGGGGTGTGTCAGTGTCACAGATACACGCTGCCGATGGGAGGGGGGGGGAGCCGGAACGTGTGTCCCTTCCCCTGCTGCTAAGTAATTTTTATATTTTTGGCCACCCCTGTTACATAGCAATACCCAACACATATGGCAAACATTGACGAGAGTTAAACAGGATAGAACAGAGTTGAATTCATTACACAAACTGCCTTGTAGTCTAGTTTTTTTCACTGCTGGAAAAACATCTGTCTTTCTGTATACTTGAATGAAATTATAATGGTTTGGATACTTGAAACAAAAAAGTTGTGCACCCTGTAAAGTTTCATTAGTGTGTACAAACTGCATCTATGGAGATATCCAAAAAGAGTGTGTGCAGCGCACTGCAATCTACGGGCCATCCCAATGAGGAGGGGAGGGGTATAACCGTGCTCACCTCCTACCTTCAGGGAATTATAGAGCCCCCTGCATAGGTCTGGACTTTCATTGGAACCACTGTTTCGTTATTATTAATAGTTCCCAGTCTTGTTATCCTTACTATTATTGAAGTATCATTATGAAGACAGGACCAAGCACTTGAGCACCACCTATTTTCCATATGCATCTATGGAGAGGCTAGAATGAGTCTAAAAATGTTTACACTACGACTATTATACACGAATATGTTCCCCTGTTTCATTAATAAATTGAGACTTATGTCTTTTCTGTCATGGCAAGTGTCATTTTATGGTATAAAACAATATATATTTTAATTGCAACAATCTTAAATACTTGATTATCTGCTGAGTAAACCGTTTTTAATGGTTTTCTGAAACATACCTTTCTGCCTGTTTTGAATATAAATGGCAATACTGACTAGCTTTTACATTGTGTTTAGGCAACACTAGTTTGAAAAGTATTTTTTTTTTTTTATAAATCTGCTTGTTTGAATGAATCCTTAAATTGCTATTTTCCTCTGCAACAGATCTTGCTGAGCTGTCGTGTCTGTTTTTTGATAAAACCGTTAACTCTACCCTGCAATACCTTTATGTGCCCATTGACATCACTTTACGAACGGCAGCTACTGAAATACAATTCTACTGTTCAATTTATTGCATTTCTCTGTGGTGCTTGGGCGATAAAATTGGGTCACAATTGGGGAAAGCTGGTAGCTTTGGGGTGCATAGTTTTGAGTGTCTTAAGTTTTTAATCAATTTAGATCTGAAAAGGGCTCTTCCCTCAGACACTTTTTCCTCAAGGAAATTGTGACAGTTTTATAACAACATTCAATTTGTAGAAGCTAGAGAGCCATCACACCTACTGTCAGGTTGCAAAATGTGCAGATCATTGGCCTTGTAGACGGAACAAACTGTGCCTTTTAGGAGCAACTGATTCAAAAAGTAGATGATAGGCTTTCTGAGTGAGATACTCAGTATTGGTCAATTGTAATGAAGGTTATTGTGCATTTGTATTTTTTTTAATTCCTGTATTTTGGAATAAGGTCAATACTTATATTAAACTGTAAATGCAGGATGCTTTTGAAGTGTGTGTGTGCTAAGCCAGCGGTCTTTCAGGGGGGGAGGAGGGGTGGGGGCCCGTGCGGTTGCAGAGGCCCTGCGCTCTTCCCCGAGGCATTTAAATTAAATGCTGGGGGATCGCGTGAGGCCTCTGCAATGCTAAACTTACCTTGACTCTGCCGGCGTCACTCGTGTCCATGGCAACACGGCGTCAAATGACTCCGCCGGAGAATGTGGTGGCGGGTCACGTGACGTCACATGACCCCGCAGCGTCATTTGACGCCGCATCAGGGGCGCGAGCACCAGCGGTGGAATGGCAGGGGGGCGCAGCTGCAAAAGTGTGCGCTCCCCTGTACTAAGCTATTTGCTTTCCTGGGAAAATGCAGATAGGAGTCATTGACACCTGAGCCGAGGTAACTTGGCCATGACTGTGTTTGAGGCCCTTATTCAATATGCTATAAGGAAGTCTTTCCTGCTCTGGAAAAGATATTAGTTAAAAAAAAATTAATGTAGCTTAAAGCGGCAAAACGTGAAAATGGGGACTTTTTTTTTTTTTTTATAACCTTCATGCCAATGTAAAAAATTTTTTTTTTTAAAGCATCCTTTGATTTCTATAGCAGGTTTTAACCCACCTCCCAACCAGTGCAAGATCTTTTGCAACAAATGATTCTAAACAGGAAAGTGTTCCCAGCAGTTTGAGCTGTATGGAATAAATAATGTTACTGAACAATAGATAATGTTACTGTAGTAATATAAGGATACATTGTAGCTGAGCTGCCAAGTTACTAACTGTGCGCCTAACATAATAGCTGCTTCAATCAAGTTTTCTGTACAGATTTGTAACGGGATCACCAAACGATTCCCAGCATAGGTAAGAATGTAGAATTATAGGTTGTCACATGCTTTCCAACTGTATCCCCCTTTACATATACAATAATGTAGTATTGCTGCTTTAACTCTTGTATGGAACAGGTGAGATCATGATCCTTTATTTAATTTTTAAAAAAAGTAAATACAGGCCTTCAATTAAGGGTGTATCACAATACTTAGGTTAGTTTTAGAACTGCAATTGGTTGCATTAAATGAACAAAGGTATACCTATACTCAGTCAGTTTACAAATATTACATGGACAGTGTGAGATGATTATGGGCATAAGTAACAGTTACAGACAGGATAAAAAATTGGTTTGAAGAGGTAGGCTATACCTTCAATGTGTTAGAGGCCCTATCTCAAGGAGCTTACAATCTATAGGCAGGGTAAGTAGGCATTGGGTACAGGGGATAAGAGGTTTGGCGAGTATCGGAAGCAATTGAGCAGGTGTAACCTTGCCGAATGGCGACACCCTTGAACACCTTTGTGGCGAGACGCGGGTGTTATGTCCCAGAGATTGCTTGTGGAAATGAAAAAGCAGCATGGCAACATATCCTCAGTCAGACATGCTAGGAGGAGGGACTGATGGACTCCAGGGGGTCTTATAAGTGGCTCTTGTCCTCATGCTGTTAACCCCTTCCACGCTGGCTTGATGGATTGACAGTGAAGGCATATTGGGGAGCCTCACTTAAGGAGATTCCTTTAGGGCAACACAAGTGTTATGTCCCAGAGATTCTTTGTTGAAATGTGGAGATATCTTAACAGTTTATTGAAAGGGGCCTTGAATCATTATCTGTAGTTTTAGGGGCCTGAATCTCAACCATAAGGGCTGGGACCCGCTGCGCCCGGCAGCGCGGGCGGCCGCACAAGCGTTCCCCACCAACAGGGGAATCCTCCCGAGCCGGTCCCAGTCCCCCCTCACAGCACAGCTCACTACACGCTGTGACGCGTCAGCCGCCGGGGGATTCAAGAGAATTGTAATCCCTAGCGGCGACGCGTCACGTGGTGTGGCTGTGAGCCAAGGAGGAGGGGAGGCTTCGGGGAGCGGGGAGGAGAGTGGGGGGGGGGGAAAGCAGCGTGAGTGCCTGTCTGTGTATGTGTGTGCGTGAGTGCCTGTGTGTGTGTATGTGTGTGCCTGAGTGCCTGTCTGTGTGTGTGAGCGGCTGAGGAGTTGAGGGGCTGAACAGTTGAGCTATTATGGAGTGGTTGTATACAACATGTACATTCATTAAATAAATGCAACATCAAACAACTTAGTGTCTATCAATACATGGTTGAGGGGCTGAATGGCTATGGGGCGGTACCGCCCCCCCCCCCACGTCATGGCCGCGCCCCCCCATGTCATGGCCATGCCCCTCCCCCCCTCCCCGCTCGCAAAAATGGTCCCCTGGACCGGAAAAAGCCCCAAGTGCCTCTCCACGCGCCACCTGTCTGCAATGCGGGCGCGTGGTCTGAGGCAGCGGGGCCTTAGCCTAAGGGCTGGGACCCGCTGCGCTCGGCGGCGCGGACAGCCACGTGAGCGTTCCCCACCAGCAGGGGAATCCTCACTAGCCGGTCCCAGTCCCCCCTCGCTGACTGCTCACTACGCGCTGTGACGCGTCAGCCGGCAGGGGATTCAAGAAAATTGTGATCCCGAGCGGTGACGTGTCACGTGGTGCGCTGATGAGCCAATCAGGGACGGGAGCTGTCATCAGGCAGCTTCCTACTCAAGGTAGTGTGTGTGTGTGTGTGTGTGTGTGTGTGTGTGTGTGTGTGTGTGTGTGTTTTTTTGTGGCAGAAGGGGGAGGGAGCTGCTTGCCCGCAGCAGCTCCCTCCTGCAGCCCGAGCCGAGGGAGGGAGGGGGGGAGTAGCGAGTCCCTCCGCTCAAGCCACGCCCTCCCACTCCCGCCCACCTCCCGCTCCCTACAGACCGCATATCGCGGTCTGTGTCTGTCAGCGCTCCGCCTGTCTGCAGTGCGGGCACGCTGACTGAGGGAGCGGGGCCTTAGCCTAAGACCATTTCCGCTCTCTTGCATTCGTATATTCATTTAGTTGAGTGAAATGCATTTAAATAAATAAAGCAGTACTTGGTTAGCTAAATCTCAACCAGCTGGTCCTTCTGTTTATTAGTTATTGAATGAGATTATGCCGTTGTAACACTTTACCTTCCATAAGGAAATCTTTATAAACTATGAATTTTGGAAGTTTCTTTCAAGTGTATTGTATTTTTTTGTTTCTATTTTATTTGGTGGGAGCGTGGCACTTTTTTTTAAGACCGAGAACTTAAAGCTTTTTAATTGTTGGGAAGTCTCAAATACCTGTCTCAGATTGTTTTAGACAGTGTCACAGCAATTGGTTCAATGTAAAGCTCTGAGTTGGAAGTAATTAAAATAGCTAATTGGAGATTATAGATTCAGAGCAAAATATGTGGTACAATGCTTTTACTTCTATTGCGAATAGAAATACCGAAGCTGTGCGCAAGCATGGAGACTATAGAGCCTGTTACAAATGCGCTATTTACATCAGTTATGCACGTATATGACGATTGCAGTACAGTACATGCATCGATAAGTAGAAAAAAGGTAGCGCTTCACTTTAAGTACATTTTCGCTTTACATACATGCTCCAGTCCCATTGTGTGCGTTAATGCGGGGTATGTCTGTACTGTTCTTTTGTCAGTAAGGTAGTTACTGAACCATAATTTACTGCATAAATAATTATAAAAGAAATGCATGTATTTTTATTTTATGTGTAGACAACATCATGGCAGTTATTTGGATTACATTATATATTATTATTTCTTTAATTATTATTCAAATATAACTTTCAGAATATTGGTATTGAAAAAGAAAACTGGGGACAGGGTGCAGGAAGGAATAGGATGGGGATATTCAAATTTGGAATCAATAGTCCATGTGCTCAGAGCACAAATCACTTTAAGAAACATTGGCTTCTGTCTGTGTTTTTGTTCTAATAAATGCAGCAGTTCTATACATTTACAGCAATGCAATTATCTAAGCTGCCGATCGATCCGTTCTCGTGAGATCGATCTGCGACGATCATGCTTAACAGGCCAGGGAGTATTACTGCCTATTTCAAAAGGGGAAGTGCTGTGTTTTTCTAAATTGGGCGCTAAAGCAACCCAAGGAAGTTTAATACATTAAAAATCATTATAAAGGGGAGGGGGACAAATAATTTTGAATGTAATGATTCTTTAAGACTAGCGGAGTGAGTATTCTACACATTTAGAAATACATTTTGGATTATTCCAAGAAAAAGAAATAATGAAATATAGAATAATTAAATGTAGTGTCTGAATTGGTATTCTTGTATCTAGATAAATGTGGGTAATCAGTTTATTTTCAGATTTTTTTTTTTTATTATTATTTTTTTAAAGTCCCTCAATATGGTGAGCCAGCAATGCAGACCAGCGGTCCAGTGTAATTGAGGCACCCAAAACACTATCCATTAAAAACGTGTACACGTCTCGCCACCCCCCCAGTGGAGCAAGTGTGTGACAGTTCCACCACATATGGCCCACATCCCCTTGTGCAGAGAGGCGGGTCTCTGATACATTTGTGAATGTTTAACAGGTGTGAAGTGCCATCTCTAAAGTAATTTAGATGCATTCTCCTTTAACACCACACAAAATGAACATTTGGTAATCGTTTCAATAATATCGTCCCACTCTTCAGGTCCAAAGAAACACGAAGGTCCTGTTCCCATTGCCTCATGAACTTTTTAATTTATTGTTCGAATTGAAGATGCCATTTTTAAATATGGTCAATGAATTATAAGTGTTTATAGAGGAGACAGCGTTCCTTAACTGTAGATAATGGTAAATATTTTTGGTGTGCAAAAGTCCATTTGGTTGATGTAGGATGTGTGTACTGGTTCAATTTTTTTTTGTCATGATGACTGGTGTAGTCTCCAAACTATAAAATATATATCTTGTATATCTTTATTTAATGGTGCAAAGTGTGTAATCTCAGTAAAAATATATTGTGCCAATTCTGCTTGGAAAATGTTTTGTATAGGGTGTCCATCAGCCCCTTCACCTGTATGTCTGACCTGAAGTACTGTGTGTTGCTAGGCTGCTTTTTTTTTTATTTCTACAAAACAATCTCTCTGGAACATAACACCTGAGTCGCCCCAAAGGCGTTTGCTGAAGGGCCGCAAAATGGTGTCTCTGTTTGTTTGCTGATGTTTGGTAATGTTACACCTGCTATATTGCATTCTGAAACTCGCCAGTGCTCTCATCCCCATGTATCCGATGTTTCTACTTACCCTGCCTATGGATTGTAATCTCCTTGGGACAGGGCCTCTTCTAAGGCCTCGTTCAGGGTGTCAGCTGCAGGACTCGGAGGGAGGGCGTGAGGGAGGCAGTGCTGCAGTTTGCTGGGCGATCTGTGTTTATCCCCCAGCAGACTTTTCAGCGTTGGGGAGGGGGCGGGGTTACACACGGCAGGGTAAGTATCCAAGTTGCAGTCATGAAATCATTCTGAAGAATGATTTCATTGGCTGCCTTGGTCCCTGTGACGCTGCTGCAGTTCCAAAAAACGAAATTTTCGTTTATTGAAACTGTAGTCAGCTTCAACTCCTGGCTTCAGAGACAGGGCAGTTGCTACCCTGAAAACCAGTATTCAAATTGAATACTTTGTTTCTCACGGCAGCACGCCCTCCCTCCGAAGCCAGCACCCTGAACGAGGCTTAACACCTAGGCCTATCCTGCCTCCTCCAACACAATTTTAATCCTCTCTGAAAATGTTACATATGCCCATAACCATATCGCCAACTGTCCATGAAATGTCTGTAAATTGAATGTATAACCTTTATTCACTTAAAGAAATCATGTATTATTATAACTCTGTCTCTCTTGGGTAACTAAATAATTGTATTTATTTGTATTTGTTCTCTAACTTACTAAAGTATTACGATGCCCCCTTAAGTGGTGGCCTGTATTTTCTTAAAGAAATGTATGATAATGATATCTAGTGCAAGTTGCCTTTGAATTGGTCCTCCCCTTCATTCCTCACATTCACTCCCTCACGAAGTCCTGCGGTTTCCCCTTGTCTGCCAGTTCCAACTCCAATCCAATCCCAATTGCTGCTGCCAGACTCCTCTACTTCACTCACTGCTCCACTATGCAAATCCCTACACTGACTTCCCATGTCCTCTGCAATTAAAATCTTCGATGTAACTTGAAAAGCTCTCAACGACTGTTACATCTCAATCTTCAGCCTTAAATGTCCCCTACATTCTGCCCATGACATCCGCCTCTCCTTCTGCCTTACCTCCTCTCACTCATACCTACAAGACGTCTTCTGTGCTGCACCGTCTCTGAAATTCCCTGCCCTGTGCCATCAGACTCTCCCTAGCTTTCAGGCATTTACATTAAAAGTAATTCCCTGAACTCCCGTTTTTAAAGGAAGACTATCGGCATACCCCTAACATCCACAACCCCCCTTTCACTCCCATTGGGAAAAGCCTGTGCAACTGGACTGAACTGCACACTGTTGGACACCCATCCATTGGAACATTGGGGCCAGCTTGGTGGCAGGACCATACTCCACCCTGAGGCATACTCCATCCCACAATGAGTAGCTACTCTACCTTTTGTTTCAATATTACCCCTTATTCCCTCTAGTTTGTAAGCTCTCATGAATCAAATAAACGACATTAGTAACTAAGGATCATGGCAAGTTAATGGTGCCTAACTGATAACGGGGGGGGGGATTTTTTATTTTTTGTGGCTTTTGTGATGATGGCTTAGGCATCGGACATGGTCAAAAAGACATTATCCCTATCAGCGAGGCTTTAGACGGCGCTTCCGTAGGCGTGCGGAGGCGTCTGGAAATGCAGGAGACAGACAAGTTTAAATTTTGCCGCTCATGCAAGCGCAGGGCCGGTCACGTGACTGCCAGAAGCCAATGGCAGTCCGTGGCAAGCTAGCCCTGCCTCCCGATCCGCCTCCAGGCCCGCCTCTCACCCGGCACACAAGCGCGCTCGCTGACGCTCATGCAGGGACAAGAAAAATCTCCTGCTTGAGGAGAGCATGAGCGTCAGCGCTGCCCAGCGCCGCTCCCTGCACCATGTCCCAGGCCTAAGCTTTGTTCTTTTGTTTACAATGTAATTATATTGCCATTGGTCAGATAGTCATAAGTAGCGGTTAGGCTGATTTCTGTGATCCTTACACAAACTGATTCCTATTCCTTTTTCACAAGCTAAAATTAGGGAGACTTACTGTAAGAGCCGTTACAACTCGGTGGCTCATAGGGGGGGGGGGGGGGTACACCGCTCATCAAATGCAGGTCGATGTTTTGCCGGCTCCTCTGGCGGTGAAGGGGTGTACAGGGGATACAGTCACCAAGCTGGAATCAACTGCATTCACGCTGCTAAAGAAGTTTCACTTCAAAAAGGTCTGGAATCGCCGCATTACTGCATAGCTGCCGATAGCACAGTGCAGATATTTGTAGCCCATTGCCACTTTAAACGTAAAGGCAGCACCCCTCTTTCTGGCCAAAAAAATATTTTTTACCAACTTACCTATGTGATTGGTTTCCTTTAAAAAAATTAATTTCTTCATGATTCTCTCTCGATAGAGATAGAGGTATCTATCACATTCCATTATGCAGTGTTTTAAAGTAAAAACCCTTTTTTGGCTTCATTCATTGTAACATCGCCGGAAGAAGAGATCAGTGTATCTCGAAAGCTCACACAAATAAAAGCATTTCGTTAGCCACAGAACGGTATTGTCTATTCGTTAAAAAAATGTGTGTATGTATGTACTAGCTGATATAGCCGGCGTTGCCGGGGATGTAATTTTCCTGCGCCCTCTCTCCGCTCCCCCCTTTCTTTCTCCCCTGTTCACAGCAATCTGGTGCCCCTCACTTCACAGCTCCGGTTCTCCCCCCCACAACCCCCCCCTTCACAGCTCCGTTACCCCCCCCTTCCCTTCATAGCTCCGTTACCCCCCCCCCCTTCACAGCTCCCGCCACCCCCCTTCCCCTCTGTGTGTGTGTGTGTGTGTGTGTGTGTGTGTGTGTGTGTATATAATATATGTATCTGCCCTCTCTCTGTGCGTTTTTAATGACGTCACCCTGCCTTGCACTCGGAGACCTCCAGAGCCAATGAGAGCCAAGGCCCGCCCCGTAGTCAGGCAATGGGAGAGCTTGACAGCCAATGAGAGCGAGCACAAACCCACAGACAAACATCTTTTGAGTATATATGTGTGTATGTATATATGTATATGTGTATATATATATATATATATATATATATATAACATACATACATACATACATACATACATACATATATACATATATATATATACATATATATACATATATATACATACACACATATATACTCAAAAGATGTTTGTCTGTGGGTTTGTGCTCGCTCTCATTGGCTGTCAAGCTCTCCCATTGCCTGACTACGGGGCGGGCCTTGGCTCTCATTGGCTCTGGAGGTCTCCGAGTAGGCGAGTGTATATATATATATATATTAATATAATATTACATGTAGTATTGTTTTAAAGAACCATTACCTAGTATTTTTTTTACTATGTTAGAAGCAGGGGGTCTCCAGAGCTGAACTGTGTTGATTTCAGCTCCGAGGACCGCATGCTTCCTGAGATACATACCTCAGAAAGGGCTGTCAGTAGGAGCTATGGCTGGGCACCCAATAGGGTGAATCAAAGGTGAAATCTTTCAGGCACCCAGGGGGCGGGTGGCAACTTCAGACATAGACGTGAGCCTTTGGGTGCCCGGGGATGTAGCCACTAAATCATGGAGTCTTGCACTCTAGGAGAGTGCAGAACCGGAAGAAGACTGCTCCTCTTTCTTTTTGTCATCAGTGACTGTGTGATCGTGAGTGCTGACAGGGACGTGGCACCCTGGTGCTGTGGTCCGTCCGACACTCATGGGTGCCCTGAAAGCTTGACCTCGTTCGAATCACTCTACTGGCTAAAAAAATGTTGTAGAGACAGCAATCAACCTAGCACTGAGACCCAAAATGTGGAAACGACTGTCTGTGAGTAAGTTTGCGGGCAATGGTTTAGCCAGGCTGTGCTGAAAAGCAGTGTAATATGGAACAGGCTTCTAGGGTGTCCATATTAAAATGGATAAGAAGAAAAGAGTAACACTGCTCATTTGAAAGTTATTACCCAGAATCCTTGGCTGCAGTGCAGGTACAGATCTGTCTCAGAGATACAAATGCAAATGCACCACAAGTATTTTTCTTTACTAAAAATAAAATAAATCATAAAGAAAAAAAACTAATCAATGTGTAGGTATCAAAAATTAAAACTATGAAATGCATGATCAGAAGACTAAATGTATGTTGCTGAATACCATCACTGCTAAAATACTGACGAGGGAGCAGAGGCATCTTGACAAACTGCTAAAGAATGTCTAATGTTGATGGTTTCAGTGCTGCTTCAATTATCTTCTATTTATAGATGGAAGGAAGTCCTGCCTTCAGGCATCGGCAGGAGTTTTCTTTTCAATAGGACAATTCTAGTTCAAAGTCTCGTAAGCCCAAGATACCATTTAAAAAAAAAAAATAATACATTATTTTGTATTGCGGACCAGCGCTATAGGTTTTAATGCTGTGTGCTTATAAGAGAGAAACTAGTTGTAATCTTTCAATTTCCCATTAACATATTCTAGTTCTCTACAAATAAAGTGGGGTTTTTTGGTTTATAAAAACTGAAATATGGATATATGTACATTTGTAAAATTAAAAAAAAATATATTTAAAAATATTTAATGTTTCCATGATAATGACATGTTTTGTGGTTTATTTATTTAGAATCGTTCTCTATGATGACTATGTATGAAGCTTTTTATCTGGAAGCAACGTCTCATTTTGTTATTGCGATGTACTTGTTTTCATCATGACCCCAAACCGCTAAGGCCCCCCCGCTGGCTACTATGCGCCCATTCTGTCGGACGCTGTAGGGACAAGAGCCCCCCCACAATGGGGCCGGGCCCGCTGCGAGGGGGGGATGCCGTGCTGCGCCGACAAACTCCTCCCTTCAAGAAAATTGAGATCCGAAGTCGAGACAGAGCGCTAGGCCACGCCCCACGGCGGTTCAGCCAATGAGGGCGAAGCTGCCGGGTGACATCACGGCCGCTCCCCCGTCTTTCCCTCTGCAAACCGGGAAATTCGGCTGCACGCGCCGCCAGCCTCGCAGGCGCGCGTGCAGCACAGGCAGTGGGGCCGCAGCCTTAGGGCTGTTATATAGTGTGTACCTGTGCCGCACACGTTTTGTGTATATACTGTGCGCGCGTGTGTGTTTTTAAAATAAATTAAACCTGAAATAATTTTTTTAATACGTTGTACGTACATACATACACATACATACATACACATACATACATACATACATATACACGCATATACTTACATTTTCAGCAGCGGTAGCGGCGCAATTTCTTTTTTTTTTCTTCTTTCCCCCTGTCTGCGGGTTTTACTCTCCTTGCCGTGCGCACGCACGGCGCCATTATAGAAAAATTGACTGACGTCAGCCAAGTAAAATTACGCGCGCACAGCGTAGCGCACGCCCGGCACTATAGAACGGGCCTTACAGCGTGCAACAGTAAGGCTGTGCTTATATAGTGCCTTGCGACGCAACGTCGCTCCAAAACTTATGCATTGTCGCCATCGCAAGCGCTTATAGTAAGCCGGTCAAATTTTATTTCAGAGGCTGTCGCCACATGTGACAGCCTCTGAACCAATCAATGGCCAGGTCGCTAGCGACGTCGCTGCAAAGTGAAATTCAACTTTTGCGGGTGTCGACAAGTGACGTCATCCGTCGCGGGCACTATACGCGCAGCCTAAGTCTCATGTTTTCTTTTTCCTGAGTTCTTAAAGCTGCAGACAAGCAGTATCCAACATGTTTTTTTTTTAATCCGTTTAATCAATTCTGTACTATGAGAAAATACTTGTAGCATTTTTTTAAAACCGTGAATTACATTTTTTTATGTATGATAATGTAACAAGCATTTTTGCTTCTATAGCAACCATTTACAAAGTCACATCCCCTTTCCCTTCTGAAACAGGCTCTGATGCACCTCTTTTTGAGCCCTGCCCTCTCTAGCAGTGCACCAATTGCCTGATCACATGATCTTCCCCATAGAACTTTGGTCCTCTTCTGCTGCATTGACAGCCATTTTGTGAACTCCCTGAGCCGAATCTTCACCGATCGATCACAGGAGAACGGATCAATCAGCAACGTAGCTAATTACGTATTGTGTGAATTGTATTGATGCACATGTTAAAGGGGGGAAAAAACAAATTTAAAAAAGTCAGCATGGACTGCTGCTTTAATCTTATTTCTTACAGGACACACACAGGGAAAGCTTTTACTTTGAAGGTGATTTGCACATTTCAAAGGAAGCCAGTTACATTGATAACGTTTTAAAAATAATCATGTTTTCATGCTACATAGAACTGACGGTTTTTAGAATGGTGCTTTCGACTTATTAAACATACTGTTGCCACTAGTTTTACAGATCCTTGGTGTGACTGCACCATTAAATGTTCTTGTTGGGAAATATCCTCCCATAGTGCACCATGTAAAGGAGCAATCCAAGCACTTATTTTATTTTACCCAGGATTTTGGAGCAGGGGGTCTTTAGAGTTTAACCCATTAATATGAGCTGTAAGGACCCCCTGCTTCCGGAGTTTCCTCCGTAGTAGGTGCCGGTAGCTGCTCCGCTTGGTTAGCTGGGCTTTAAGATTCAAGTGGTTAAAATAGTTTCTATTGGATGGAGCGCGGACATGTTTGCTTCCCAATGTCACAAATTTAGTGGCACATTATCTTTGGTGGGTTTTTTAAGCTCTTGTTGTCATCAGTCCTAGACAAGTATAGGTACGTTGTAGGTTGTGATGGCTTTTAGGTTACAGGAACGGGGGATGGCCTTAAACAAGGTCAAATTGTGTACCTTGCACAACACCAAGAGTAGGTCACAAAGGAGGGGAGAGAGAGATGTATTGTATCCTGTATAGCAGCGTTTCCCAAATGGTGGGTCGCGACCCGGCACCGGGTCACGGAAGCAAAATTGCCGGGTCGCAGCGAGGCTGGCCGCACGGCGCCCCCCCCCCTCCCTCCTTGCGGCGGCCCGAGGTGAGGTGCGGGACAGTGCTGAAGTGGTGCAGGCTGCTATCGCTGGGGTGTCAACGGTGATTCGCTGACTCGGGCTCCTACTGCAGCCCCACATCATGATGTTGCCTCCCATGACATGCTCCGCCCCCCACAGGACACGATGCCCGGCGTGATAGGAGGTATGAAGTGGTGCGGGGGCACACCTGTGCCTCCGTTCCTGGCGCTCCCTTCCCAGTCCCCTTGGTGCGGGAGATAGGCGCAGTGGTGGCTGCGCGGTTGCTGGCGGGCAGAGGGAGGCGTGGAGCCGCCTGCTCGGATCGCGGGCCTTTCCTCTCTCCCCCGCCCCCCCCCCCCTCTCCAGTCACTCACATCCGTCGCTGCCTCTGTAATAAATTGTGTGTGTGGGTGTGTGCATCAGTGGGTGTGTGCATCAGTGGGTGCGTGCATCAGTGGGTGCGTGCGTGTGTATATATAGGGGAGAGTGTGTGTGTTTGTAGGGGAGAGAGAGAGTGTGTGTGTGTGTGTGTATAGGTGAGTGTGTATCAGTGGCTGCTTGTGTGTGTATAGGGGAGAGATAGTGTGTGTATATATAGGGGAGTGTTTGTGTATTAGTGGCTGTGTGTGTGTATGGGGGAGAGAGTGGGTGTGTGTATCTGTGTGTGTATATATAGGGGAGTGTTTGTGTGTATGGGGGAGAGAGTGTGTGTGTGTATCTGTGTGTATGTATGTATGTATCTGTGTGTGTATGTATGTATCTGTGTGTGTATGTATGTATCTGTGTGTGAATCTGTGTGTGTATGTATGTATCTGTGTGTGTATGTATGTATCTGTGTGTGTATGTATGTATCTGTGTGTGTGTGTATGGGGGAGAGATTGTGTGTATGTATCTGTGTGTGTATGGGGTGAGAGTGTGTGTATGTATCTTTGTGTGTGTATGGGGGAGAGAGTGTGTGTATGTATCTTTGTGTGTGTGTGTGTGTGTGTATCAGTGGCTGTGTGTGTCTGTGCAGGCCAGCAGTGGCTGTGTGTGTTTGGTCTGTCTGTTGAGTGTCTGTAGGTCAGTGACTGTGTGCGTCTGTGGAGGTCAGAGAGAGGGTGGGGGGGAGGGAGAGAGAATAGAGGGGATTGGGAGAATTTATGAAATCTGTATGGACATTTATAACGGTTTTATTTTACCTCTAGGCGATAACATTTTTAGTGGGTCACGAATGAGAAGTTCAAAAATAACCGGGTCACGGAAAAAAAAGTTTGGGAAACGCTGCTGTATAGTAACAGAACAAAAATTGCAATAAAGGGTGCGGAGGTGGTGCTGGCAGGGAATGTGGATTATAATGAACACAGGAAAGAAAGAAAGCTCCCTAATGGCCGCACTGAAGAGAACACCTATGCCTGTATTAAAAATAACTATTTATTAATAAATTGATTAAAATATATTTATTGCAGCAATTCTAACGTGAACCAAAATGATTAAAATAAATTAAAAATGGAGGAGGTGTCTGTGTGCTCTAATTCAAACCGACAGTGTAAATTAGGAATAACTATTAATTATTAGGTTGTCCCACTGTTATATAATTATACTAACAGTGATAGTTATTCCAATACAGTTCTAGGTCGTTTGAGGACTACTCCTAGATATATGGGAAATGGAGAGTATTACCAGCTCTGTGTGTGCTCAAACACTGATAGTGGGTGAAGTGTTCAATTGAGCCAGCTATATACAGATATATGCACGTATAAACACACAGTTTTACCAGACCATTATGTTCAAAAGTTAATGAGCCTATAGGTCTGTCTTGGTGAGCAAATTAGCAAGTAATGACCAGATGCTTAAATAGATATGCAACTATCTCAAGATCACAAAGTATATGCCTTGTACTTGAATCCATACCATACAAGAAGTAGTCAGAGTGTTGTGCTTCCCATATTGAAGGCTCTGAAACACTCTGAACTGAGAAAAGGCACCAGACCTCTCCGATTTAGCCTGCGCACTGGGTGGTAGCGCTTAGCCTGCCCAACATATGTTTCACCGTTGTGGCTTCATCGGGGGCCCATTTTGGTTCATGTTAGAATTGCTGCAATAAATATATTTTAATCAATTTATTAATAAATAGTAATTTTTAATACAGGCATAGGTGTTCTCTTCAGTGCGGCCATTAGGGAGCTTTCTTTCTTTCCTGTGGCTTTTAGGTTAGCAACATATAAGGGAACTTGGTGTAAGAAAAAAATATATATTTTTTTATTATTAAATAGAATTTTAGACAAATTTTATTATTATTTTTTTTTTTAAATCAAATGCCACAATATGAAGAGAGGCATACCCCGTATTAACGTACGCAATGGGTCCAGACCATGTATGTAAAGTAAAAATGTACTTAAAGTGAAGCACTACCTTTTTTCCACTTATCAATGCTTCGGTACAGTTAGGGAGCCGGTATTGCTGTTCAGGACGTGCTGACAGGCGCATGCGCGAGCTGCCGTTTGCCTATTGGGCGAGGGGAATCAGCGCGTCACTACTACGGCGGTCTGTAGGGCAGAATAAGTGGCCGTACTCGCAAAGCGAGCGTACAGACACGGGTATGGGGCTATTGAAAATATGTCCTTACTCGCGAGTGTACTTAAAGTGAATGACCATGTTAATAGTCAATGTTGTTGGGTTTCTTTTTTGTTTTTTTTTCTTTCCGTTTAGCATGAACAACTGAAAGTTCAAATACGCTTGTTTTGAGAACAATGAGGGTTATCGTTGTGTGTGTGTGTGTGTGTGTGTGTGTGTGTGTGTGTGTCTGGAAACAGTATTTTTTTATATTTATATTTTGAAGACAATGCATAAAATGAAATCCAGAAAAATTAACCAAATAGAGTAATTGAACACTGACATTTGTTTATGTAAATAGCAATATAGCCCTACATTTGGTGCATTCTCCCAAGCATACACTAACCAGGCCACTTAATTATTGCATCAGTGAGGTGAAATGTCAGCCTTTTTTTAAAATACTCGCACACCATGTTTACAGTGCTACAGATCAAGAACAATTTAAATAACAAGCCTTTATGGTTTCCTATGTTAACAGTTTGAAGAAAAATAAAATAAGTACTCACCAATTGTACAGTCTGACTATTTAGTTTCCAGTGACAAGCTTTTCAATGCCGCTACCAGCAAATTATCTTGCAGTTTATTGATTTTGTATTTTACTTTTGTTTCAGGACTATTTAATTAGAGTTTCGAACCGATGTAATTTTACTACCATTTCATTACTGCATATTAGAAAATCTAAATGTCTAAAATCTAATTTTACACACAAGTGTTTGCTTAAGGTTATTACTTGAATGGAGAGTAATGCACGCCAGACAAACGCTTGACATTGGCATCAAGTGTATTTTGACAATGTCCTTTGTATAAATGCTATGGGGGGTGGGGGGTGGGGTGGGGTGGGGTGGGGTGGGGTGGGGTGGGGTGTGTGTGTGTGTGTGTGTGTGTGTGTGTGTGTGTGTGTGTGTGTGTGTGTGTGTGTGTGTGTGTGTGTGTGTGTGTGTGTGTGTGTGTGTGTGTGTGTGTGTCTACAGACTTGGCAGTTCATTTGAGGAATCACTTTAAGCCTAAATGTACTGGATTTCCCGCACTAGAGTTAAAGGGGCAGTCCCATGTTAGCAGGTTATTTGTGCTTTTTAGGTTGTGTGCATGTTCCTACCAAGCGTAGTATGTTGTAGGAGTAGATTGCAATAGAGATAGTGTATGCTGCCATTTCACAATGAGTGTACTGATTACTGGCAAAGAACCAGATCTTCATATAACAATATAGAAGTATAAAGATTATACTAAACACATGCAGGATTATATTACTGACCAAACATATGTTTTAGAGATGGGAGGAGGTGGTCCACATGCTTTTCTTGGTCCTCTCTCCCTTCCTGCTTCTGAATGCTGACTCAGAGGGAGGGGGGGAGCTTCTGGCAGCATAGGGAGAACGCCTGTGAAGTGCCCTCCCCCTGGAGCACTTAACGCCACCATCCCCACTCCCCTGGGGTATCGCTTAACCCCAGGTAGCAGTGAGGTGTGGGCGAGAGCATGTGTCCAGGATTGAGAGATCCCCAGCAGAGAGGAGTCGAGAAGAGGATTTGTAGACATGCATTTTATTGAGGGGTGTAGAAGTTGTTGGGAAAGGTGTGTACATGGTGGTGCAGTGTACAGGCACAAGCATAGGTGGAGGGAAGGAGAGATGTAGAATGTGGTTAGGAGAGTGGGGAAGTTGGAGGGAAGAAAAAAGTTTACAAAGGAGGCAAACAGAAAAAGCAATGGGGAGGGCATAATGAGATGCAGAGAGAGAGGTTGCAGGAGCGAGGTCACACATATTGAAGGTGATGAGTAGGATGTGAAAGAGCAGATGTATAAATCACACCTGGGAGGGCAGTGTAGCACTCAGTTACTCAGCAGCTTACAAAAGTTAGTCTTTAAGGTGTGGAAAAAAAAATGTCAGAGCCTTTAGAAAGGCAAGTTCTCACGGTTGCCGGGTTGATGATAAAGTGCAGAATCCAATTCTTGTATTCTTCCCCTCCTATTTGAAATCCAGACACTTTATATGTGGTGCTTAAGATGTTACACAGCCAATGTGCAGTCTTATTGGCGGTCCCTGAATGAGTGACAGGCCATTAAGCCGATCACAGAGGGATGTGCAGATATCCTTAGAAAAATGTATGTATATCTGCCCACGCCCGAAACGTCGCTCCATTCTGTCTTGTATGTACCCCTTGCTTGTGATATAAATTAAACTTTTTTTACTATACATACTAAACAGCGAGTGCTGGGGATTCCTTGGATTTTTGTTCTACAATATATAGATAGATATATTAGTGATATATTTTTTAAATAATTATTGAAACGCTTCTTATTCCCATAGTAAAGAAAATATAGGGTGCTCAAACCCAGGACGACTCTGTTCAGTTCAGTGAGTGATAAACATTTAACCCTGGAGATACCAGTGGGAGTGGGTGGTGAATATATAGACTTGTAAGTCCTCAATAACAGCTGTTAAACTTAACCATAAGAGTCTAAACACCATGAAGAACCCACTCACGTCATCTCCAGGGGTGATGGAAAGGCGTGCCAGCCATGAGGGATCCGAAGTCCAGTGATAGGCAGAAGGAAAAAAACGAATGGCGCACAGCCAGGGAGCCAGGTGTAGAGTAAAACTGCTTCTTTATTTGTGCATGCAGAGAGACAACAGGAGATCCCCTTGATGGGACAAGGACAGGAACCTCCTACGCGTTTCGGACCTGGGGGTCCTTTATCAAGGAGTGTTATTCCCATAGTAAGCAAAAGCAAATGCTTTACAGTGTTTCAACAATCTTAACCCAAGAAGATGCTGATATATATATATATATATATATATATATCTGTAAATATTACTGTATATATATATATCTGTAAATATTACTGTATGTTCATTTGCATGTCTTAGACAGGTCTGCAACCCTGTCTTTCCCCATTATCGCCCAGCATACAGCGCTTCCACTGCAGCAAGGGATTCTGGGAAATGACATGCAAATGAGCACTCAGTGCCACCTTTTGTCTCTAGCTCGTATTACACAAGCAGATCCTCAAGCCAATGCATGCTGTTTTAAACACAGATTTTCCCAGAATCCCTTGCTGCAGTGGAAGCGCTGTATGCTGGGTGACAATGGGGAAAGACAGGGTTGCAGACCTGTCTAAGACATGCAAATGAACATACAGTAATATTTACAGTTGCTTTATGCTTTACTGTGGAGGGTTTTTGTCACTTTTTTTCCCCACCATAACCTTAATAATTGTGGTGATTACCTAGTCTATAGTCTCAAACCAGCTTAGCCATTACAACCAACCTCACACTGATAATACCCATCAAGGTTGAAACATGCCTGTGAGTGGGTTTAATGGCTTTGCATCTCATCCCAGCCTCTGTCTAAAAGCAGATCGAGACACTTTAGTACTTATACACTGCCATTTCTGTTCAGGGACATTCCCTTTGATAAAGTTGCATTTGTTGCGACGAAACGCATCAGGGACGTACCTTGCGATCAATGCAGAGTTTTTTTTCTTTTCATTTTTTTTACCAGGAATAAATTAATCTGAAGAAAAATGTGGTCTTTAAAACAGCAGTTTCCAAGATTTGGGCAGCATAGGAGGGCTGCTTTAAAGTCTGATTTATGGTGCTTTTTTTTTGTTTGCAGAAAGACACGGTTTGAGCTTTAGAATGTTTTAAGAGTAACTAATGAGGCTTTCCTTGCATTCACTTGCCTTCAGTCTGAAAGGCTAATGACTTGAAGTGATCTCTCATTGGAGACCTGCAAGTCTAATTGCAATGGTTCTCTGTAAGGGAGTCAGTGAATCTGGTTACAGAGACATTCTGCCAATTCCAGTATCTCTTGGGGAGTGGGGGAAGACTTGAGATGTTCTGACGTGCTTGTGGTGATTTCTATGTTCATATTCATTTGCTGTTTTGGATGGGGGAAAGTGAATACTTTGTCTAGAGCAGGGGTGCGCAAACTTGTGGTGATGCGCCCTACTGCGTGCTCGTGTCCCCCCCTTACCTGTATGCTGGCGTCAAATAACGCTTCAGGGTGATGTCACGTCAAATGACCCCGTGGCGTCATTTGACAGCCGAAGCTGGCTGGATCACGTTACGCGAGTCCTTGCGCCTCCCCCGGCATTTAATTTAAATGCCTTGGGGAAGAGCGCGGGGCCTCTGTGACCACTGCTGCCCCCCACCCCCCCAAAAAAAAATCTTGCGCACCCCTGCTCTAGAGACGTTTTTTATTTTTTCTCCTGAAGTAGAAGACTGCATCACTTTGTACAACCCTGCAGTAGCAGAACAGTTGACACTTTCTCTGACAAATATCCATTATAATGTCAGGATCTATATTGTCAGCTGATTTCAGTAGCAGCAGTTGTTGTCCTGCTTATTTATTTTCTTTCAAATGGCCTGTGTATAGTTTTGATAGCAACTAAAAATAAAGGAAAACAACTTGTAATCCTCTAATTTTCTTTCCTACGTTTTTGGGTTTTGTAATTTCGTATGTTCATTAAAAAAAATTCCTAAGATTGTTTAGCAAATATTGTTTTAAATAAATATTGTAGTTGTGGTTTAACGCTAAATAACATACTACAGGTTTCACTAAATTCTTGGTTAATTGTAGCTATCCTGAAATACCGTATTTGCCTGATTATAGGGTTATCCCGAAAATAAGACGACCCACCAATTTTAGAAGCAGCTGAAAAGAAAAGTTTACACACACACACACACACAGCCCCCCCCCCTCACCCCCCCCCCCCCCAGCATGGCTGCTTCAGGTCCCCGTGGTAGAGCTTGCTCCGTTTTACCCTCCTACCTCATATTCAGCTGCTGATTGGCTTGCAAAGTGGATGGGCTTCATTTATAGGACGAGTATGTACTTTTCAACGTAATGTTATTAAAAAATAAATTGCCTTATAAACGGCAAAATATGTGAATAAGGTCTTCACGATAAGGCAATCACTGATTACAAACTCCCTCCTCCTACATTCCCCGCGTGCCCCCCAGCTTTGGAAGTCGATCAGCGGCCAACATATTTTATGTGCATTTTGCATCTAATATATAAATATGAAAAATTTGTTTATCCCTTTTTTATCAAGCATATTTGTTACCTGTCCACACCTCTGTTGCTCCTTTGTCAAAGTATGGGAAATTACGGATATCTATTTTGAGCTGAATGACTCTGATCTTCGCCTCTTTTGCCTTTGAAGTTCTAAGAGCTTTTCTTTAGTTTTAGTTGCCTCCTAAGCATATCCACCTCTACAGAAAATATAGGAGCCCTTATTATGCAAATGAGTACTGTCATATTAAGTGCTATTAAATGTTAATAACACAGATGTGCATATGTTCTAGTTATCATGGTAATTAGCACAGAAATTGTGGTTTTGTTTTTTTCAAACATTACAAATAGGTGTGTGTATTTATAATTTCTTCTATTCATATTGTATTCTACAGCTTGTCTGCTAGTGTTGAATGTAGATATCTGTTGGATAAAAGATTGTTTTGGACTGCTAAATTAACTCCTTGATGATTCAATACAGATGCAAATACAGAATTGTAGTTCTCTGTATGATTCTGGAAAGGAATGCAATATATGTTTCTGCTTGTAATGAATAGAGAATGGCAAACTGATTTAAAAATGAGTATTGTATGATCATAATATTTTTATACTGATTTTAAACAAATTTTTCTGATGCATATTGCAAGAAGAGATTGAACTGAATACATTGAAACTGGTGACCCTTTTACACCTCTAAGTCCGTGTCATTGTTTTTAGAGTCTGCCTTTTATTCATTGAGACGCTCATTGCAGTCAGATTATGTATCCACTTGTGGTTTCAATGTAAAGCAACATTTTGTTGCCGTGTATTTCTTTTCCGTAAATACATTTTTGTGCTACGTGTAAAAGATCAGTGGATAAGTACTTCTGTATAATCTATTAAAAAAAATTCTAAGCAGTTTGTCAGGCAATGTGGCCATTTATCTATATTGTTCTTTTTAAAAGAAGTTTTTATTATTTTTTTTAAATGTATACTTATGTAAGTATATTTGATGAACATGGCTTGTAATTATGGTTGTGATTGTGATCTGCAGTGGGGAAAGTTGAGAACCCCTGCGCATTCTTTGCTGCTCCTCTGGTACTGAAGTGGTAATGTAATTTGGCAACTGCTCCTGATTCATCTGGACATGCTTAAAGCCATCTGTGCCGACTTGAGTTCACAGTTTCTTCCCTAGTGTAAGAATGTAGCTTGTGTGCCTTGTTTGCGGAACTTCTTTAATGACACCCAAGACAAAGTGATTTGAAACAAACCAGGAATATAATTTGCGATACAATTAGGCGAATATAGTTTGACTTAATCTATCCTTACTTGTACAGTACTTACAAAAAAGAATGGAACATGCTATTTTATTGGATAAGGCCGCGGGCATGGTCAGCGCTTAGGCTGACCCGCGCTGATGCTTGGCAGTGAGCCCCTGCAGCCGCAATGAGAGCGGCTTTAGCAGGGGCTCGCGCACGCTTCCGCAGGCGTGCGGAAGCGTAGCCGACAATCCAATTTTAGTTTTGGCGCTCACGGGAGCCCAGGGCCGGTCACGTGAGCGGTTCGCCCAATGAGGGTGAACCAGCTCCGTGACGTCACTGGCCCGCCGCGCAAACTAAGGCCAGGGAAATCGGCCTCAGCAAGCCTCCGCACGGCTGTAGTCACCATGGACTCAGCCTAAGGTTACATTTTGACCTACGTTTACTTCATTTAAAGGTTTAGTGCTGATATAGTTTTGATCTGTCAATTTGTCAAATATGTAACATTAAAAAAAAATGCTATAGTATTTGATGCCATGCCCATGTCCCAAAACTTGTGCGGCTGAGGAAGAATCTGATTACTTGTTACTATTATTATTTGTTCCCCAATAAGTCTTTAAAAAAAAAAAAGGGTGTTGTCCCAGCCATCTCCCCCCCCCCCCCCAATTATGTATATTGAAAGTGAGATCCGTGCAAAATTATTTTCTCTGTATGTCTCAAATTTGTAAGTATAAAATACAGTTTAAAAAGAAAGTGAACAGGGAAACTAGAGTGAACTCACAGTACAAGTGTACAAATACACATATATAGTGTACAAATATAAATAAACATACACACATCACATGCTGCTGGATGAAGCAGTGCAATACTAATGAAGTGATGGTATGTAAATAAAGTTTGTTTGCTTGTATTCTGCATGTACCTAGTAAAAGAAATTAAAAATTGAATCCCACATAGCATTTTGTGAAGAAAAAAAATATAAATCCAACAATCGTCTTTAAAAAGATTACATTCCCCTAAAGGAAACATTTTAACTTATTTGATTTTTGTATAACAATTGGTGTGTAGCATTTAAAATGTTCTCTCACCTGAATGTTATCTGTGTGTGTGTGTGTGTGTGTTCCTATCATTCGCCACACACCATCAAAGATGTTGAAATTGAACTAAAGCATGCTATTTTCAATCCCATTGAAAATCGAGACAAACCCTGCTTTCCGCCCCCCAAAAAAGGCCATCCTCTGACTAGTGGGGTTTTCCCCATGTTATTTATTTATTTTGTTAAAAGTTAAATGGTCACCCTTTTATTTTTATTTTTTAAACCTTGCCAAGTTTTGCAAGAGTTTGACTAAATTTTGTAATAGTTTCTCCCCCCCCCCCCCCCCTTTCATTATATAAAAATTCTAAACTAAAAAAAACCCACCACAGTTTTCTTTTAGAACCACAACTACAAATTTACCGTGGCTGACTAAGGCGAAGATTATAGTCTGGTGAGCATCCACGTGATGTCACGCGCGTGAAACATGCACTGAGGCTGGAGGATATTGGGAAGCGTGGCCATGACACCACGTGAGCGGTTCGCCCTCATTGGCTGAACCACGCTCGTGACCCGGCCTTCGCCTGAGAATCGCTTGGTCGCATGCTCTGTGGCACGCCTCATAGAGGTACGGTCTTTTGTTTGTGGGGCGCGCAGGCATTATAACCGTGGCCTAAGGAATGGGCTTGCTACTATTTAATATTTTATATAGTAATCCAGTGAATAAGAGTCAGCTGATTCCTGGTTGTCTAATAGTAGAAAATGAGGCTTGGTACATCTTTTCACACACATGTAACCTGCACCCGTGCTTGTGTATTGTACAATCTAGCCTTGTGGGCATTAAGATGGACTTTCCCATAATAAACTTGCTAGTATGCAAACAGAGTTTAGGCAGCTGTAGTGAATTGGTGTACATGGTCATATAACCCAGGAGTGGAAAGATCCCAGGCACCTGGTCACTACAGTGCTGACCTAACATTAACTGCTGGTAGTGGCAGTGACTGATAAGGAGAAGCTTGTGGGGAGCGCAGGTTTCACCATATATATAGGGAAGAAAATATAAAATAGTGCAGTATATCTAAACAAATACAGCAATTCAAACAGGAATCATGATTGGGGACTCACATTCTCCCAGTGGTAATACAGCATTGAATAGCGTGTAGTGAGAAGACTCAGCAATGTGCAGGGGGATCTTGCTTGTATACATTCCCTGATGTCAGCAGGACAAACCCTCAACAGAATGAAAGAAAGACAACTCTAGTGCAACATTGTATGTTCACTGATGATATATTCAAAAACGGCAATTGTTATTGCACTTACATGAGCAACAAGTGCTTAGACACGTAACCTAAGCACTTGTTGCTCATTGCTGAGTCTTGCTAAGTCTGGCACAAAGGGAGGGGGACCTCCAAGACTATGCTCAAACTCCTTGCAGCTTAACTGGAGGTGAGTGAGTGGGTGAGGTACTTGCACTGACCCACACAGGTGACTGGGTAGGAGAGCATGCTGTGGTAGTCGCCCCTTTTTCCCTCCCATCTGTATAAGCTCTCGGGGTTCCAGGTGTCAACAGTGGACAATCTCTAGCCACATGCTTGTTAATTGGTGGCCCTTTAAACATGCATTTATTTTATCGTTTCTACCTCCTTTCTCCTGATCTTATCCACCATGATAGAGAAATGCTGTTACCCAGAAGCCACTAGTTAATAGCAAAACAAAAAGTGCAAATGTTTTTGATGAATAATTTTGTCTCATTAGTTTAGGGTGCCTACCACTAATCTAACAGGAAGAGCAATTGTGCATCGTTTTTTCATTCCCAAATTGCGTTTGGCTAAATTACACCAGTAAATTACTATTTGGATAAGTTACAATTGCATTTTGGCTAAATTACACCAAAAAATATACATGAAATTGTACTTCTCAACATCTTTTCTTATTGAAATTCTAGTTCATTTCAAATGTATTTCATTCAGAATACTTCAAAATTTGCTGCAGGTTCCTTGAGGATTCTTGACGTCAATCGATAATAAACCTGAATTTTATACACTTGCTGATCTAATTACTGTACTAATAATCCAAATCTCAGATATGACATTTTAAGGATAAAACCTAGGAAAGGACGTGTTCATATCAGAAAAGGTAGAAATACAGTGTCTAAAATCCTAAAGGAATAATCTGTTTCTTCATTAAAGCTGCAGTTCAGTCTTTTTTTTTTTTTTTTTTTTTTAATTTATTTTTTTACTTTAATAGCTTCATGTGGGCAATCTTTATTTACCTAATGAACTGTATAGCTGTCAGTAAATCCGTTCTCCATGTATTGATCGGCGAAATTTTTGTGACATATTAAAAGCTGGCATTTGTTTATAATTTGCCTCCGGCAGTCAGTGGAAGACTCATGAATATTCATGAGTCTCCCAGTGACGTGTGCTCGCTCCCGATCTGCCGCTGTGTGGTGCCCCCTTCTGCCCGATCCCTGTGGCTGTCAGCCTGCGCGAGATGGAGGGGGCTTGTGCCGCCAGTGGGGAGGGGGGAGCGGGAGCGGGAGATGTGTCTCCCTTCTGCTCCGATCCCTGTGCATGCCTCCCTGCCCGCACGGGAGATGCAGGGGGGTTGCGCTGCCCCCGTGAGGGGTGGGGAAGGGAGGGGGGAGGGAGCGGGAGATGTGTCCCCTTCTGCTCCGATCCCTGTGCCTGCCTCCCTGCCCGCGCGCGCGGGAGATGCAGGGGGGTTGCGCTGCCCCCGTGGGGGGTGGGGAAGGGAGGGGGGAGCGGGAGATGTGTCTCCCTTCTGCCCCCATTCCCTGTGCCTGCCTCCCTGCCCGTGCGGGAGATGCAGGGGGGTTGCGCTGCCCCCATGGGGGGTGGGGAAGGGAGGGGGGAGCGGGAGATGTGTCTCCCTTCTGCCCCCATTCCCTGTGCCTGCCTCCCTGCCCGTGCGGGAGATGCAGGGGGGTTGCGCTGCCCCCGTGGGGGGTGGGGAAGGGAGGGGGGAGCGGGATATGTGTCTCCCTTCTGCCCCCATTCCCTGTGCCTGCCTCCCTGCCGAGCGGGAGATGCAGGGGGGTTGTGTCCCGGAGCAGTGGTGGCAGCAAGGTGGTGATTTTTTGTGTGTGTGTGTGTGTGTGTGTGTGTGTGTGTGTGTATATATGTGTGTGTGTGTGTGTGTGTGTGTGTATATATATGTGTGTGTGTATGTGTGTGTGTGTGTGTATATATATATATATGTGTGTGTGTGTGTGTGTGTGTGTGTATATATATGTGTGTGTGTGTGTGTGTGTGTGTGTGTGTGTATATATATATATGTGTGTGTGTGTGTGTGTATATATATGTGTGTGTGTGTGTGTGTATATATATGTGTGTGTGTGTGTATATATATGTGTGTGTGTGTGTGTATATATATGTGTGTGTGTGTGTATATTAGTGTGTCACCACAAGTACCCAGTCACCCACCCACTCACCCTCTCCCTCCCACCCACTCACCCTCCCACTCACCCTCTCCCTCCCACTCACCCTCTCCCACCCACCCACTCACCCTCTCCCTCCCACCCACCCACTCACCCTCTCCCTCCCACCCACCCACTCACCCTCTCCCTCCCTCTCCCACCCACCCACTCACCCTCTCCCTCTCTCCCACCCACCCACTCACCCTCTCCCTCCCACCCACTCACCCTCTCCCCCCCTCCCACCCACTCACCCTCTACCGCCCACCCACCTACCCTCTCTCCCACCCACCCACCCTCTCTCCCACCCACCCTCTCACCCACCCACCCGCCCACCCTCTCCCTCACTCATTTATATCTGGCTTTTTTTACTAGATTAGTAAGGAACTATGTACAGTAACAAGGACAAGTTGAAGTAAAGTATAAATGTAATACAATAAATAAACGGTTATGTCAAAAACAAATGTTATTAGTTATTACTACGAATTTTATTCCATTTCTTTTTTAAAAGGTGGGACTGGGGCGAGTAGATTTTTGGGTGATTTGTCTAGATAGAGGTAGGTGTGTGTGTGTGTGTGTGTGTGTATGTGTGTACACTGGAAGTCAGAGAATACTTCTGTCAGACCGCTTGTGTGTGTGTGTGTGTGTGTGTGTGTGTGTACACACACACACAAGCGGTCTGACAGAAGTATTCTCTGACTTCCAGTGTCTGCCGCTGCTACAGCGTAACTCCTCCCTACCGGCCTCCTGTCCCGCTCCTGTCCCATTCACATGGTCCTCTTCTCCCTCCGCCACCACTGCTGTCCTCTGCCGCTGCCGAGCTTTGCTGCAGGATGCCGTCCTTCTCTCCCTCCGCCGCCGGCTACTGTCCTCTGCCGCTGTCGAGCTTCACTGCAGGATGCCGTCCTTCTCTCTCTCCGCCGCCGGCTGCTGTCCTCTGCCGCTGCCGAGCTTCGCTGCAGGATGCCGTCCTTCTCTCCCTCCGCCGCCGGCTACTGTCCTCTGCCGCTGTCGAGCTTCGCTGCAGGATGCCGTCCTTCTCTCCCTCCGCTGCCGGCTGCTGACCTTCGCTATATATCCATACATACATATACATATATACATACAGTATATATAAAAAAAATATATATATATAAATATATATATATATGTTCTTCAGTATTTATTGATACCTTTTTTTTATTTGGACCAACAATTTGTGTCATGGGACAAGCTTTCAAGAGTTTTCCTCTTCCTCAGGTCAAGCAATACCATAAATATATACGCACATAAACATGCGCACACACAGTGTATATGTGTGCTTGTGCGTGTGCGCATGTTTGTGTGTGCGTGTGCACATGTTTGTGTGCGTGTGTGCGTGTGCATATGTGTGCGTGTGCGCATGTATATGTGTGCGTGTACGCATGTATACGTGTGTGCATGTTTGTGTGTGTGTATATATGTGCGTTTGCGCATGTTTATGTGCGCATGTTTATGTGCGCATGTTTGTGTGTGCGCATGTATACGTGTGTGCATGTTTATGTGTGCGTGTGTGCATGTTTGTGTGCGTGTGCGCATGTATGTGTGCGTGAGCGCGTGTATGTGTGCGTGTGCGCATGTATACGTGTGTGCATGTATGTGTGCGTGTGCACGTGTATGTGTGCGCGTGCGCATGTATATGCGTGCGTGTGCATATATATCTATATCATACAAACACATACATACACACCTAAGCTCCACAGGGCCCTGTGCCTGCAAAATGTCTCTGTAAAGTGCTATGTAAAACTAGCAGCGCTATACAAGAACAAACCATTATTAATTTTAATAACACATTGAATTGTACACATTCACATACACACAAAATTAAATATACATATTGTTTACAGTATTATATATACAGATTTGATTTTAAATGAGTTGTTAATATTTAACATTAACTACACACGTGCAATGGAATAAGGTTTAATTAATTAATTCTGAGCTACTCTCCTTTTCTGCTGCTGCTCTGTCAGTTCTGGGGGAAGATCATGTGACCAGGAAATGACTGATACATTTGTGCTCATGTACGTGCACGGCTGTGGTGGGGGCAGGACTCACAAAGGGGGTTAGCGCGGCCCTCCTACCCCAGCCGCCAAAGCTCCCTTACCCCCTCGCCGCTCCCTTACCCCCCCCCCGCCCGCTCCCTTACCCCCCGCCCGCTCCCTTACCCCCCCCGCCCGCTCCCTTACCCCCCCGGCCGCCAACTCCCCGGCCGCTGGGGGGCCAAGCAGCCTCGGATCTGCGCCAGTCCCACTCTCCACCACCTCTCACTCCCGTTGTGTGTGTGTGTGTGTGTAGGGACATTTTACTCCTGCCAACAATTTGTGCCTCACTTTCACCCCCCCCCTACCCCTGTCCTTCACCCCCCCTACCCCTGTCCTTCACCCCCCCTACCCCTGCCCTTCACCCCCCCCCGCCTGCCCTTTGACTGACGCACGCACACACCCTGACTGACGCACGCACACACCCTGACTGACGCACGCACACACCCTGACTGACGCACGCACACACCCTGACTGACGCACGCACACACCCTGACTGACGCACGCACACACCCTGACTGACGCACGCACACACCCTGACTGACGCACGCACACACCCTGACTGACGCACGCACACACACCCTGACTGGCGCACGCACACAAACCCTGACTGGCGCACGCACACAAACCCTGACTGGCGCACGCAATCAAACCCTGACTGGCGCACGCACACAAACCCTGACTGGCGCACGCACACAAACCCTGACTGGCGCACGCACACAAACCCTGACTGGCGCACGCACACAAACCCTGACTGGCGCACGCACACAAACCCTGACTGGCGCACGCACACAAACCCTGACTGGCGCACGCACACAAACCCTGACTGGCGCACGCACACAAACCCTGACTGGCGCACGCACACAAACCCTGACTGGCGCACGCACACAAACCCTGACTGGCGCACGCACACAAACCCTGACTGGCGCACGCACACAAACCCTGACTGGCGCACGCACACAAACCCTGACTGGCGCACGCACACACACCCTGAGTGACGCACGCACACACACCCTGACTGACGCACGCACACACACCCTGACTGGCGCACGCACACAAACCCTGACTGGCGCACGCACACAAACCCTGACTGGCGCACGCACACAAACCCTGACTGGCGCACGCACACAAACCCTGACTGGCGCACGCATACAAACCCTGACAGCCGCACGTACACACACCCTGAGTGACGCACGCACATACCCTGACTGACGCACGCACACACCCTGACTGACGCACGCACACACACACACTGACGCACGCACACACTGACTGACACACACACATACGTACTGACGCACGCACACAACCCCTCACAGCCACACGCACACAGACTGACGCGCGCACACACACACACACACACACTGACTGCTGCACACACACACACAGACACAAACACACACACACTGACACACACACACACACTGACAAACACACACACACTGACACACACACTGACACACACACTGACACACACACAAACACTGACTGACACACACTGACTGACGCACGCGCGCACACCCCCACCCCACGCGCGCGCACACACAATGAATGGTACACACACACACACACACACACTGACACTGACACACACACTGACACTGACACACACACACACACACACACACACACACACTGACTGACTGACGCACACACAATGACTGACGCACACACACTGCATGAAGCTGTGGAGGGAGGGGGGGGGGAACTGGATTGATGTGAATGGGGGACAAACAGAGAGAGGGGGAGGGGTGAGGAGAGAGAGAGGAGCGGGAACATTACATCCCGGGCAACGCCGGGTCTCTCAGCTAGTATAAAATAAACGTAAAGAGAGGGTGCATACCATTCAATGATGGATACAAAAAAAAGAACAACAGGACAGTCACTCTTATACTCCCAGAAAGTGAATATATATATATATTATTTACGTGAATCACTATCCGTATTTGAAGTGTGTGTGTATATAAATATATATATACATACAAATGAGCATACAGTAATATTTCCATTTGCTATTTGCCTTGCTATGGAGGGTTTTTGTCACTTTTTTCCTTTCCCCATTATCACCCAGCATACAGCACTTCCACTGCAGCAAGGGATTCTGGGAAATGACATGCAAATGAGCACACAGTGTCACTTTTTGCCTCAATAACCATTTTTAACATGGTTCCCTATAGGCTTAAGCTTGCTGCATGGTCACAGCTTTGAGCACAGCCAGGGTTAAGGTGCATACCCAGAAAACCACCCACAGACAGCTGTTTCGACCTTGATGGGTCTCATCAGTGTGGGGTTGATTTTACTGGGAATGCAAGAGAGGCTTATGGGATAGGCCAAACCATAATACTGAGTTAAGTTATGGTGAGTAAAAAAAGTGACAAAAACCCTCCACAGGAAAGCAAATATGCAAATATAGCGTGCTCATTTGCATGTCATTTCCCAGAATCCCTTGCTGCAGTGGAAGTGCTGTATGCTGGGTGATAATGGGGAAAGGCGGGGTTGCAGACCTGCCTAAGACATGCAGATGAGCATACAGCTATATTTGCATATTTGCTTTCCTGTGGAGGGTTTTTGTCACTTTTTTTACTCACCATAACTTAACTCAGTATTATATATATATATATATATATATATATATATATATATATATATATGTATGTATGTATATGTGAAGTTATGTGAGTAAAAAAGTATATATATGCAGTATATATATATATATATATATATATATATATATATATATATATATATATATATATATATATATATATATATATATATATATATATATATATATATATATATATATATACATGCAGTGGAAGTGTATTGTGTGTATTTACCTACACACTCACTCCACATTTCAGTAACATACATATACATCTAAATAATATTCACATATACACGTTTGCTATAAATGGAATTATTACAATTTTACATTATATACACGTGCAATGAATGGAATAAACACTGTAATAAGTTTGAAATCGCCTATCCGAGCTGCTATGCATGGCTGATCCCTTTTCTCCAGCTTCCTTGAATGTGCTATGAGGAAGATCATGTGACCAGATGCTAGTGCACGTTTAGAGAGAGGGAGGGCAGTGCTGACAAAGGGGTGTGCCTGGGTTTGTGACAGGACATGAAGGGGCAGTGCCTAAGCAAATGCTTGTTAAAATAGAATACAAGAAAATTGGTCTTTCAAAGTTGTTTTTTTAAAAACAGAAAATGCTAAAAGTATTATTTCTTACTACAGAACTGATTTATTAAAAAAAACACACATGCAGGATATAGACTGAACTGCAGCTTTAAGGTGTAAGTTTATTATTCATTCATTTTCTCTGGTAATTGTGTTTTTACGTACATTTGCTGCTGTGCAGATTGTTAAAGAATCCCCTCTTCTGTCGCTCTCATTTTGCTTAATACAGACAGTGCCAATAAAGTTCCCAACATGGGAAATCTTTTTTTGCATGAAAAAGTTAGTGTCTCACACCAATTTTGGGTTGGTCTTTATTGTTGGCATGAAGACTCCTTGCTGCAAGTGCTGTGTATATTGCTGTACAGTACTGCTGTTGTAAATGTATTTATTATAAGGAGAACACTGTTCTATGTATGACGACAATCGTTATTGCTTGCAATTAGTTGCAGAATTTGTTGTTGGCTGTCTTAACTTTTAAAATATGTTCTTCACAAAGCAGCGATTTCAAATGTACTCGTATGAAGTTTGGTCATTAGCCACATATTAACGAAAGGAAGACACAGGTTTGAAATTGACAATAACTTCTTAAAAATAGTAATTCTAAAAAAATCAATGCATATATAAATGTTGGTAAATTGTTCACCTCTAAGGCTGCGTCCATAGTGGAACTTATTAGCTTCCGCGCTTCCTCCACCCCGCGTTGCGCTTCAAATACAAACTTGTTTGTATTGCGAAGCGCCGGTCTCCCTGTAGCGAGCGTGCACTTTGCGCATATGCATTGGCGTCCTAGTGTTTGTTTGGCATGAGCTGCGTAGCTCGCGCTGTATCCTGCACTATAGACAAAGCCTAAGATGGGCAAAGATACGTTTTATTTATTTTTTATCTCCTTTTGCGTGTGCGTTGGAGGGTTTTGTTTCCATGACTTGAGGCGTTTCACTTCTTTGTAACCTATTCTGTGCATTCAGTACAATGTGCCCGCCTTCTTTCCACTCCTTTTCCCCTTTTCTTTAAGCTCTGCTGGTTGGACTCCATCTGTGTGTTATTATTTTGTGTACATGCCATAATAAACCAGCAAAGGGAAGATTTCTTGTTTGTTGCTTAATTGAAAACCACTAAAAATCCACATTTGTGTATTCTTCATGATCATTTATTAGAAATCATTACATTACAAGGCCGTTATGCGTTCTCCCCAGAGTTGTTGTTTAGGCGGTGGTCATTGTTGAAGCATTATTCAATTGAATAATTCGCTTACACTTTGTGTTATCTTTACACCGGATACTGGTGGATTGGCCTGTCTGGCTCTAAAAAGGGTGGATGTAATAGATTTGTGTAAATGGTATATTCTAGGTTGCATGTGTATAGATGGTCCTTTTGTAGAATAAAGGTTTCTGAGACCACGTCAAAAATATCTCTTAACATCTGTTTTACCAGAACCGGTTTCAAAAATATTCACTGCCGGACGCTTCAGTGCTTCATTTCTTAGACTATTGAAACCCCACAGACGCGCAGCTCATTCTGTATACCTGCTGTATCTTTAGTTCTTTGGTCTGCTGTATAATCTGAACACTGGGTTTGCAGCAGAGAGCAGATTAAATGCTTTTATGTTTGGCTGCAGCCTCTTGGACTATCTACAATGGTTTGTGTGTGTGTTATACAGAAAATGTCAACTGTAGTAATTTCTGCTTTTTGAAAAGTATTTGTGTAAAAATAGTTTTTGCAAAGACTCTCTTAATCTTTATTATTTTCTAAACTGCTGTATAATTTAGCCATGGTCATTGTTAGGTGCAAGTTCTTAAATTGAAGTATAGACCGTTTCCTTTAATGTTTTAGATTTTATAGTTCTATAGTTTGCTCATTCGCGCTAACAGTTCTTGGCAATGGCTGAAATTGCATTAAGGAGGTAAGCTGACCCACTAGGCAGTTAGGTAGTGGGTCAACCTGAATTTTCTGTCAGTGGAGCATGGTTTTTCAAAATAGCCCTTTTTGTTGACTTAAAACACTGTATAAAAGTTGTTATAAGGCATATCTTTTTTGCGTCTTTAGCTTCTGCTTCCCTGGGGGTAACACAACCAAACAGGTTTTCTTCTTTTAGGGTGGTTGGTGTTTTTGGTATCTGAATTGACTTGCACCTCGATTTTTAAAACACATTAACATTTTAACAGTTTAGTACTTCTCACTAGAGTTGAAAAGCACAAAGCAAATGGGTTTATTTTATGTAAGCCAATGTGACAGGTTGACCAAGAACTGTGTGATTTTAACCCGTATGCAAAGTGGAAATTCATTTTCTGCCCGCTTTTGCAATTGATAACTGCGCTACTGCTATGTAGCCATTTTTAAATTAGCCCTCTACTATTGCAGGCGGCGGTAAAGCATTTTTCATTGATTCTTGCCTAAACCTTGTGATAACTACAGTATTTTATTCTCTAAATATAATGCCTGAGATTTATTGCATTTATGATGAGAATCTGGTACCCTGAAATTTCAATACAGTATTTTGTTTCTAGGAACATCATCTCCAGCGAGCCATTTCTGCACTGCAGGTATATGGAGAGAAGCGGGATAATATGGTTATTCCAGTCCCAGAAGCGGAAAGTAACATCGCCTATTATGAATCTGTGTACCCAGGGGAATTTAAGATGCCAAAGCAGCTCATTCACGTACAGCGTAAGTAATACACATTTTGTATACGGACTTCAATCAGTTATTGAAGAACAAAACAGATTAATTATATTTTTCTTCCTGTCAGTGTACAGATGTTTGGAAAATACTCCTAGTTACAGAAAGGTAAAATAAGAGTTTAAGAGAGACCTGGAGTAAGTGTTTTTTAAAGGACTTAAAAAAAAAACAAAAAAAAAAAAAGTAGCGTCAAATCAGTTTAATTGATGGCATTTCACAGATCAAAACAGGATATCTGAATCTGCTTTAATTTTCAGATTTTGTTGTTGTTAATTTTGTATTATGCCTGAAAACATATTTGCTAAACCAGAAAATGGCCATAAATGGCATATTTAATAAGAATATAAGAATGTCTTCCTGTTAGATAAGAATCCCTTTGTGTGAGCCATAATTATGTCTCAATATTTTGATTTAAAAAAAAAAAAAATACACACACACACACGTACACAATGGGTCCAGAGCATGTATGTAAAGCGAAAATGTACTTAAAGTGAAGCATCACATTTTTTCCACTTATCGATGCTTCAGTACAGGTAGGGAGCCGGTATTGCTGTTAAGGATGTGCTGACAGGCGCATGCGCGACCTGCCGTTTGGCCATTGTGCAAGGGGAATCAGCGCATCACTACTACGGCGGTCTGTAGGGAAGAATAAGTGTCCGTACTCGCGAAGCGAGCGTACAGACACAGGGGTATGGGGCTATTGAAAATTTGTCCTTATTCGCGAGTGTACTTAAAGTGAGTGTCCTTAAACCTTTTGTGTGTGTGGATATAGAGATAGATATAGATATATCTATCTATATATCAGAAACAGGGCATGCACAAAATAAAGGTAAAGGGAAGGTGTATGCTGTCCAAAAAGATACAGAAAAAGGAAATAAGGGACAGGTACTCCTATATGCAAAAAGTGAAATGTATTGACTCAACGTTTCGGTCCCCACAGGTAAGACCCCAGAAAGTTCCCAGTGAGGACCGAAACGTTGAGTCCATAAATGTCACTTGATTGCATACAGGTGTGTGTGTGTGTGTGTGTGTCTATATCTCTATATATCTATATCATCACATTCCTCTATTACTTCATCTTTTGTGGAATAATTCACACTTGTTTCCTCCTGTATCAACGGCACTAAATTCTGTATTCTACAAACATCTGTTTTTTATTCGGTAATAATCTGACCAAGGAAGAACGACTCAGTATTCAAAGCTTGATGAATAATAAAAATCTGGTCATAAAAAATGCCGATAAGGGGGGGTGCCATTGTCATCCAGAACAATGTCAAATACAAAAAAGAGGCCCTAGGACAACTACAAGATAGGAGTTCAAATATATAAACCTAAATTCTGATCCTACAGATGTTTCTTGCACAGATTAAAAATATCCTACATTTTGGTGTCATTTTACAAGTACTAAATGAGAAAGAAAGAAGCTTCCTTTACGTCAATAATCCGGTTATCCCCATTTTTCATCATCTCCCAAAGATCCATAAATCTCTGGTTGACCCTCATGGTCGACCAATAATATCGAGTATTGGATCTTTGGGAGATGGACTATCCAGATACATTGATATCTTCTTACAGCCATTAGTCCACAGACTTCCGTCATACCTCAGGGACTCCACTGACTTGCTTAACTCACTTTCTGAATTCACTTGGTCTCCTAAGTTTCTTTGGGGTACCTTAGATGTCACATCTCTTTACACAATTATTGATCACACACAAGGTATCACAGCAGTACAACATTTTCTTAATTATTCACTTTTATCACCTGCACAAATCACATTTATTATTGAATCAATCTTATTTTTATTAACTCACAATTATTTCTTATTTGATTCACTTTATTATTTACAGACACGAGGCACAGCAATGGGCACTTCATTTGCACCATCATACGCAAACTTATTTATGGGATATTGGGGGTTTATGCACATTTTTAGTCACATAAATCCTTTCCGTAATAATATTATTTTCTACCGAAGATTTATAGATGATCTGTTTTTGATTTGGGAAGGTAACACGAGGTGCCTGACGGAGTTTGTGGACCATATAAATAACAATGACTATAATTTACATTTTACCTTTTCATACCATGCTCAAAAAATTGAATATTTGGATTCATTGCTGTATATCGATTCAAATCAATGTATTCAATCGGATATATTCAGGAAATTAAATTCGAGAAATACATTTTTGAAAGCGGATAATGGTCATCCTAAGCCTTTACTTAGAGGTATTCCAAAAGCACAATTTTTAAGGCTTAGACGTATTTGTTCGGATACAGATCATTTTATACATCAATCAGAACAATTGGCTACTAGATTCCGCTTTAGGGGATACAGTGATCTTGACCTACAGAAAGCTTTTGAACATGCCTATTTCACTCCACGCATTGATCTGTTAAAAAAACGAAATAGATCTAGAAGTGGAAATGATAAAACACCATTATACTTCATCACTCAATATAGTCGACAAGCCAACTCAATCCGTTCCATTGTTGCCAGACACGGGAACATTTTGAGTTTAGATACCAAACTCAAACCATATATTGAGGAATTACCAACATTTGTGTTTAAAAAAGCAAAAACATTTTAAAGCTATGTTTCCCCTAGCATGTATGTTAATCCCTTAGCAAATACTAGGGGTTTTACTCCACCTATAGGTTTCTTCAAGTGTGGTTATTGTAAGGTATGCACCTACTCAAAATCCATCAAAGTGATGCATTCAAAAGTTAATAAGGATAAAATAAAACTCAAGAGTTTTATCACACGTAATACCAACTATGTAATCTATATTCTGACATGTGGCTGTGGCAAGAGCTATATAGGAAGAACAATACGTCCATTAAAAAATCGTATAATGGAACATATTAGAAGCATAAAAAATAAAGATCAGAGGTTCCCAGTGGCGAGACACTTCTTAGAATGCCCTATGGGCAAATTAGATCTATTCACTTTTAGTGGGATAGAACACATTCCACCCCCAGTCAGACGTGGTGACCGTCAGAACATCCTTAATCAAAAGGAAATGTTCTGGATTTTTACAATGGACACAATGATACCCAGAGGAATCAACGTTGACTGGGAGATTAAACATTTTCTTTGATGTGTGTCTACATTGGGAATCTCTGTTTCTTTAAATTGTTCGCCTATATAGCTCTTTGAAGAATATCTATTGTGCATAAGTACCATTTCTGCTAAAATCCTTATTAAAATGTTTTATTTTTAGGGTCCTAATTCATCATAATGTATGTTTTACATATTCTCAACTAATCAAGAGCTATGTGTGGACCTATTAGATTATTACATGAAATCTCTTTACATTCTGACTGTTCTATAAATATATTTTGTGTGAATATTCATGCAGGTGCAGGCAAGATATGTTTTTCTTTTAATCTTTCTCTTTGAGACATTCTTTATTGGCTATTTTTATGAATATCTATACAAAAATTAGTCCTTGTATACGATTGAAAGAGTTTTTCATTTATTGTTGATTGAAAATAGGAGACAAACTTTATGACCTCATATATTACTTATTGTCTTCATTTTGATTGCTACATTTTCTCTTTTAGAAATGTAATTTTTAGAAATGTCCTCTGAAAACTTCGAGATTTGTAACAAAATCTCACATTGGTGTAAAACATTTTGAAATGTGTTAAAAAGCCCTCTGTAGTTTATACACACAGTAACCAATTGACTTTAATTGTTGCAATTATATTTATTTTTATGTTACATGCCATTTCTTGTTACATCCGTCACACTTGTATAGAACATGAATAATCCAAATTTTGAACACAATTTATGATTGCTGTATGCAATTGAATTATGTGAGACTTTTTAGTCATTCAAATTGCTTTAATGAATTAATAGATTGATAGCCCCCATCCCCCCGACTTTACTTGATTTTAACTTTAAATTGCATTTTCCATCATGCAATGTTTTTATTATTCTTATCCATCTTCGCAACTTCATGGAGTAGTGGTTTACCATATCCTTCTGCATATATTATCGTGAACACGCCACTCTCTATGGAGATATCCGAATATAGACTATTAGTTAATTCATTTGTGTAGTTATATAATTGCTCAAATTTAAATTGATTGTTTTATTGCCAGATGACTTGTCTCTATTGCACATGCCCCTGGTGCTGATACATCACGCACGTGTATACACTCACCAAGTGTGCGGGCTCCCTTCATACAATCTCGGGAGCATTTGCATACCATTGGTTCAGTGACGTCAGGTCCGGTTGTATCGGGTACTTTAGGAGGCTGTGCACCAGGTAACGCTATTCTTTGAAAAAGCCCTGAGTGGGTGAAACGCGTAAGAGGTGCGGGGGGGGGGTGTTACCCCTTCTCTTGTTTTTTAAAATCCATGTTGAAATAAAGCCGTCTTCATAGCCTTTGATATTTTTGTTGCGCGGCCGTGCCCGCTGTTTCACTCTCCTCTTCGGCGGTGGTGATTTTCTCCCATAAATGTCACTTGTTTGCATACAAGGTGTGGGTGTGTGTGTGTCTATATCTCTATATATCTATATCATCACATTCCTCTATTACTTCATCTTTTGTGGAATAATTCACACTTGTTTCCTCCTGTATCAACGGCACTAAATTCTGTATTCTACAAACATCTGTTTTTTCTTAGATTGCGTTAATCTATGTATGGTAGCGCAGGACACCACCAAAATATAAACTTCAATTTGGTTTAAGATTGGGCCCCTTTTTAGCAGGTTGTGAGAAGCAGGGTCTTTTAGTTTACTGTTTCCAATGCCAGGCCTAAGAACCATAGCTCAAGTTGCTCATTATATCTCTACTTTTTGACTAAATTGATTGCCTCCTAAAGAAAAGTAATACAATGTTAAACGTTCTAACCATCATTCTTGTCGCCATTAGCTTTTAGTTTGGATGCTGAGCAGCCGGATTACGACATGGATTCTGAAGATGATGCCTTTGTGAATAAACTGAAAAAGACAATGGACATCTCTCCTCTCCAGTTTGAGGAGATGATTGACCGATTAGAGAAGGGCAGCGGGCAGCAGGTACCTTTCTCTTTTGTCATAGAATCATAGATGCAGCCGGTTTAACAGCATAGTAACGGTCCTCCATCTTTTCTCCAGCCAGTTAATCTCCAGGAGGCCAAACTCTTGTTGAAGGAAGATGATGATTTGATTACGGAAGTGTATGATTATTGGATTAAGAAGAGGAAAAACTGTCGCGGCCCCTCCCTCATACCAGCAGTGAAACAGGAGAAGCGCGATGGCTCCAGCACCAGTGATCCTTACGTAGCTTTTAGAAGGCGTACGGAAAAGATGCAAACCCGCAAGGTGAGCATGACGGAAATGTTTTTCAGTTTGCCGCTGGCACAGACGCCTCACACTGCAGTGTGTGCTCCTGCCCAACAGCAACTTATTTGCATTTTATTCATTTACGTTTTGCGCCTTTTTGAAAAGTAGTTAATTGTTCAAGCGAAACACGAACTGTCCTCAGATATGTCACTGAAAAATCAAATATGTTGTTCACTAGAAATGCAGCTACTCCACCCAGCTATGATGCAATTGTGACAGAGGAAGGAAATTAGTTATAATTGTGTTTTTTCTCATGTCTCAAATTTTAGACACAATGGATTACAGATTGGTTTTTTTGTGTTTAAAGGTGTAGGATTGAGCAGAAGTAGTGCCACATACAAGCTTCGGGAAATTGGTTGCTTTTTTGTTTTTCAAATTCTTTCGCTTTGAACACAGTTGTTTTGGGCATAGTGGATATGGGCACCGAAGTCACTGTTGCATTCAGATTTGAATTAATTATTAAGTGCAAACCGTTGCAACACGAGTGAACTAGTGTAAAGTGGTTAAAATGTCCTAATTGTATTTGGGGACTAAATCAAATGTTGTAACATGACGACAAATGTTTTTTTGTGCAACTCATATACATACTTCTAGCTGCATGAGATTTCAGGCGTTAAATTACTATTACTAAATCTCACTTCTTGGGTGTTACCTAGACCAGACTTGTGCTTCACCATTCGAATGTGTGTGACAAATCAGACTCTTCAAAACGCTTTGCTTATGCATATGTTGGTTTCAACTGAAGAATAAAACAATTGGCCTGTTACAAAAAGCATAGTTTTTATATGAAACTTGCTGGTAAATGGTGCGGTTGTATACTTTGATGCTGCTGCCTCTGCAGGTTCACCCCTGATATGCCTAAGAAAAAGAGCTCAGCGAGTGCTACTAGCTGAGTTCTTTTTCTTAGGTGTATTATCGATGTATTTCTCAGCACAGCACCATTTCATACCTACCTATTACTTATGACATTCAGCTGAGCAGAGGTTACCATTCCCCTCCCCCCCCCCCCTTTCCTTACCTGTATACTCCCCCCTGATATGTACTGTTTGTGAAAGAGCGATATGCAGCACATCAGGATACAGGTTGTATGATCCTGTGGCACATCAGCCTGTTTACCAATGAGGAATTTCTGTATCGCCTCCTATTTATTGTTGGCCTGGCAATAAACCAGGTCTGAATCTCCATTCATTGCTTTGTTGCTGTTTAAAGCAGCAGTCCCCCCCTAACTAGCCTCCTTTTTCTACCAAATTGTACCCAGGAACTCCGGAGCCTAAACCGCACTGATTTCACCTCCGGGGGCCCCCCAGTTCACAGTATATTTACTGGTGAAGTTACTGGTATTATCTCCTAGTTTTTATAGGGGGTGTAAATGGCTGTCCTATGGGAAGCCGCAATCGATGACATTGCAGCGTCATATTGGCCAGAGATTAGGCGGCTATTTTGTTTCCCATGGAGGGAGATTAAACCCGGTAACGTCACCGTTCAGTATCTCAGGAACCGGGAAGTCCCAGGAGCTGTGAAAGCCCAGTTCAGCTCCGGGGGGCGGGGGGCGCTGAGTCCAATCCTGTCAAATAAAAAAGGTTGTAGGGGAAAAAAAAAATAAGAGGAGGGATTTACTGCTATAAGGCAGGGGAGCGCAAACCTTATGAGCTGCGCCCTCCTGCTTGCTCCCCCTCGCTTTCGCGTCCCCCTCACCTTATATGGTGGCGTCAAATGATGTAGAGGGGTGACATGATCCCGTTGCCATGGAGACAGGCTAGTGACGTCACGCCGCATAACACCGTGGTGTCATTTCTTTGCAGCTCTGCAGAACCCCAGTAAGTGAGTTGCAGAAGCCTCACGCGATCCCCCGGCATTTAATTTAAATGCCTCGGGGAAGAGCGTGGGACCTCTGCAAGCGCCTGCGCCCCCCCCCCCAAAAAAAATCCAAAGCCCCCCCACTTTGCACACCGCTGCTATAAGGTGTCCTGCTACAGTGCTATCTACTCTGCCACTTGTGAAGACGTGGCCTGCTAAGTGGTACTGCTGGCATAACATTTCAATATTAAATGTACAAGTTTAACCAGATGAAAGAAGTGACTGCTCCACCTGCCGCAGAGTGCAAAATAATGTGTTTTTTGTTTTTTAAATACTATTTAAGACCTATTAGTTCTGGAACACTTACTGGACAGGGTAACAGAAACAACACACACAAAAATGTTCTTACTGAAATTTGTGGCAAGAAAAATTTATTTGTATGGCCTTTTTCTTGCACGCAGAATCGAAAGAACGATGAAGTTTCTTATGAAAAAATGCTGAAGTTACGTCGGGATCTCAGTCGAGCAGTTACCATTCTAGAAATGATTAAGAGAAGAGAAAAAAGCAAGCGGGAATTATTGCATCTAACACTGGAAATAATGGAAAAGAGGTAAAGCACAAAAAGAACTTCATTAATATTATTCTAGGGTAGTAATTTATGCTTTTTTAATATTCTAGTACTGAACATGAATATTATCTGTACACAAAGCAAGTCCGTAAGTGCATAGTAAACCTATTAATGCTAAAAAGTAGAACAGCAGCTTAGTGGTTATTTGGCATAAATTGAAATGTGTAATGCGCTTGCTGTGTAACGGTCACTAATCCATTCCAAGAGTGAATTGTAGAGTAGTAAGTGCTGTGTTCTGATCAGGCTCAAGGGCCTTTTGGCATCAGCGTTTGTATGGTGTTCTGTATGATGCACCTCCTATGGTGGTGTAGGTATTGCGCTGCTTTTTCTCAGAAGTGTGAACATTTGTGTCAGTAATGCAGTTTGGCGGTGTAGTGAAAAATGATTAGTACCACAGGATAAAAGTAAAATGCTAGCATCATAAAAACAACAAATGTCTGTCTCTTTGTAGACACCATAAAAAGAATGGTTCTTGCTAAAAGCGGTTGCTGTGTTTAAGTAGTTTGTATGTTTTTTGCAAAACTGACTCTCAGAATTCCTTAGTGGGTTTTTTTTAATTTGACTGCTGCCATAAATTCTCAGTTTCTGTAAATACCTTTTAGGTTTTCATGGAAACGGTCACAAGTAGATCTTATGGTTGCAATTTCTGTCTGTTCTCTAAGCACTGAACTTTCAAAATAGAATATTATTGCAACAGTCCAGTTCTATGACAGTCAGAGAGAGACTGCATTAATTTGCATGTTTCAGGAAGGTTTTACTCCAGTGAGCCTCATAGTTTGACAATTTCAGTCATAAGTACCTACCTAATCTGAATGTTGCTATTTAATTATACATGCCTGTGGATAGGATCTAATGATTGCCTTAATTGCATGATTTACAGGTATAACTTAGGTGACTATAATGGAGAAATTGTGTCAGAGGTTATGGCACGTCAGCCATTGAAGCACACCTATGCCATCCCCATCGTCCCTATTTCAAATAGTCCGTTTAAACATCAGGATACAATGGAGATTAAAGCTAAGGTAAGAGGGATTTAGTGACTGTACAATTTTAGCATGTATAGCTTGTATTTTTTCCATTTCAACATGAGAATAATAGACGTACTGAAGTAAAAAGATATCCATCATGACTACGCCTCTTGCTAGCCCTTGAATAGTTAAAGCAGCTATTCACTGATTTACCACCAATCCTCCTGATAACTAAACATCCTGCAGTGTTATGATACGAAGTTCGCTCTTGTTTCCCCACCACTCCCTTCAGCTTTGTGGCAGAGTGTAACACAATACATTTATTCAATAAGACGTTACTACTGTCATTATTTTCAGTAGTGTTTGTGGGGCCAACAGAGTGAAAATCTCTAATATTAAATAGCTCTATTAATGAAATCTTTAAAACTATCTATACAGCCATATTCCTATGCGGAGTTACCCGTTTTATTGGTATAAACCCTTTCTCCCTCCCCCAAACCCCCCATAAAAACTTTTAAAGGTAAACCGTGTTTAGAACAGTTTAAAATGTCTCTGCAAGGAATATTTAAAAAATTCTTGGTGTCATGTAATATTCCAGGATTTCTTCATACATTTTTTTAAATAAGTGTGTGTGTGTATATTAATAAGAATATTCGCATATAAATTCCTTGCCTATGACTTAAATATGGCTGTCTTTAGGGACTGGTATATCTAATTACCCAATGACGTTATTTTATATGTTTTGGGCCAACATGTCCTAATGAAGTCTCTTGGGAATTTTGGTCAAACAGCCCGGTTGGCCGCTTCGTTGGTTGTGAGCTGAAAAAAACATATATTTGAAACATTTGATTTACATTTCAGCAAGAAAAATCAGATGTACGACCGAAACGGAAATACGAGAAGAAGCCCAAAGTCTTGCCCTCGTCTCCTGCTGCTGCTCAACAGACCAGTCCCGCTGCACTGCCAGTCTTTAATGCTAAGGATCTGAATCAGTATGACTTTCCCAGCTCTGATGATGAGCCTCTCTCCCAGGTATGGTCACCTATATATGGAATGCATAGGGAGTACATTTAGGTCGCCAAGTCTAGAACGTGACACAAACTGAACAAAGGAGGATGCCCAAAATATTTAGCTTTAGTAGCTCCTTTAAATTTGGCTATGTTTATTAGCCCAACCACTTTAACATTAAGCTGTCTGTGCAAATATTGGCTGTTAATTCAAGACTGCTGTGGCAGAAACAAAGTAGTGTTACAGAAAATTGGAGCGCAAAGGGACAATGTGGCTGCAGTGTAGAGAGAATGGAACAGAAGTTGTATATTTTACACTATCGCAGTGGTGCTTAAGTTCAGTCCTCTGAGACAGATTTCCAGGGCAATACATATGTAAGCAAGTTAGCCTAGCATTAATTATCACAAAGATAAGTATGTACCATTTTAGTGACATTTTGAAAAACTGTCCTGTTGGTAACTAGAGGACAGAATTTGAGTACACTTGCACTAGAGGGTCGTATTGTGCCTCTTGCATTGGTTTTGAGAAAGTTGCAAAGGATCACCTTTTAAAAAAAAACTTTCAAAAAAGTGACTGGCTGTGCAGTTTGGAATATTGGTTCACAAATATTGGCCCAATTAAAAATTGTATTTATCTGAATAATTCATCCGAAATAGCTTATCCCTCTTGACTAAATTATTTTTGTAACATGCTTGCATCTACACCTTTTCACTGCACAAAACATGTATATATGAATGGGAGAGGGTTGGTTTTAGGTGCTTCTCCTACATACCTCTTGTCTTGACAGCCATAATTTTATAGACTTGCAACTGTGTCTAAGCTACAGTAGGAACTAGTCTCAATTTATTTTAACCAGCATCATTTTAGCTGTCGCAATTAATTTTACTGGTCTACCAAATGTAATCAATAAAAACATTGGATGGACCCTTGTGTTGGGAGAGAGCCCGTTCTGGATGTTGCCTTTCTAGTATCTACGTAACCTATTTTAAACCTTTTTTGAGGTGGTTTTTGTGACTAGAAACAAATATGGTATATTTTTTTTTTTTACATCTCAACAGGTCATGTCAGGTTCCTCGGAAGCTGAGGAAGACAATGATCCAGATGGTCCCTTTGCTTTCCGTAGGAAAGCTGGCTGCCATTACTATGCTGTAGGTAACAGATTTGTTATTATTGGTCACGTCATTGTGTGGGTTACTGCCTCTTCATAATCAGGGGTTTCTTTGTGTTTCTAAGCCGCATTTGGACCAAACTGGAAACTGGCCATGGTGTAGTCCTGAGCATGGACGACTGGGAGACGTTCGCTACAGATACTGCCTCACTACCCTCACTGTACCCCGCAAGTGTATCGGGTTTGCACGAAGACGGGTCGGGCGTGGTGGAAGGTAAGTGTCGCCTTTATTTGATCAATGCTTAAAAGTCAACTTGAATGATTGGCTGCATTGTAATAAACAAAGTTCCAGCACTCAAAGAATATAAAGACAAAGCAAATTTTCGAAAATATACCATATTTATTTATTTAAATAGCAACGGCACAGTTGGGGCAAAGCCTCAAGAGGAAAAAATTAAATCCAACGAATACTAACCCATAAAAAAAACAACAAAACGGACAGTGATGACATACTGGTGGTGCCTTTGCAACTTATTTTTCTAAATTGTATATTTATTTATAGAGTGCTGTCTCCTTCCTTCCTTTGTTAATATTCATTGAATTGTAGATATTCTTAATGTATACTATTAAGCTAATTTTTCTCTCCATAATGTTTCACGTCTTTAAAGAAGCAAAATGTTTGATACTGAATTGAATTCCTCAAACAAATCAATACTGTATTACATTGCTGCATAAAAATATAGGGTTTCCTTCTAAGATGGAATTAGTCTCCCATTATACCACATAGATTGTAAGCTTTTCGAGCAGGGATTTTCTTTCCTATTGTCTGATCTTGGTGCGCTTATTGTATTATTATAATTCCCTATACTGTATTCTTTGTGAAGCGCTGAGTACACTTTTGACGCTATATAAATAAAAACATCATAAATACAGCCCACGCTTTATTTTATTTTTATACCATTATGACTGAAATATTTTAAGAGGGTCCTTTTAGTTCAGATGGGGCAAAATTATGTAAAGTGAAGTTGAAAGGTATTCAAATTTCTAAATTAATTTTATCCTCACCTAGTATACACATCCATTACTGCAACTTGTCAAACAGCCAGGCATTGGGGGGGAAGGGGAGGTAATTATTTATTTATTTTTTTTAAACCGGTGACCGTAACTTTTTGACCTATGTCTACTGTGCATCCATATAGGTGCCTAGTTTTTTTTTTTTTTTTTTCCAATGGGTGCCTAAGAATTGTAATCTTGTTTAATGATATACAGTAATGCAGCCTTTGAACCAAATAAGTTATGTTGGAGAGAGAATTCCTGATAAAGGCGACACTATATTCCTGATCACATGTATATTATTTTGAGAGAAAAATTATTTTCCCTGTGTGGTTTTTTTGTTGAGGGGGAGTTTTATACTGGGAACTTTCCATTTTAAAGCTTATTGCTCTGCTTTCTCATGATATCTCTTCCTGATTAATAAACAAAGATCTAAAGAGCAATTTTAGTATTTATTCCTAATTACAATGTGTCTTCTTCAGGGTCCTCCTCGACAGAGCGCATTCGGACTACGACAGTGCTTTTCGTCAGCTGGACATGGACATGCTTTCCTCTCCAGAACACACTTCAATCAATCTATTTGCCAATACCTCAGAAACGAATACCTCGGATACATGTTTCTCTAAAGACCTCAGCCAGATATTGGTCAATATAAAATCATGTAGGTGGCGCCATTTTAGGCCTCGGACAACATCCCTACATGACGGTGACAGTAATAACTTCTCCTGTAGAACGTTTCACAAGGGTATAGCTCGAACAGGCACAGCACAACCTGGGACCCAGACATGCAGTACCTCGACATCAAGTAAAAGTAGCAGTGGTTCAGCACACTTTGGTATGTTTGATACTTACTTTTCTATTAAAATCTTTTACTGGATACAATTTTCTTGCTCCGAAGGTGAATACAGATGTGTGTTTGTGGGCAACAAAAGAACCTTGTGTTTTTTGTTTTGCTTGTTTCCTTGTATGTTATGTTTCTGTAGTCTAAAATTGGATATTAAAGGGGGTACAGTATGTGGTTAGAAGTTATTTGTTAAAGCTCAAAACTCCTGGATTGCCTGTGAGCGCTAGCTCTACCTCATAATTGAATCGGATTAGGTTACTTGTTAACTTATAAGATCAACTTTTTATGCAATTTCGTTCCTTCAGTGTATTGACTTAGAAGGCAAATACATATTTGTTTTATTCTGCTTACGTTTGTGTAACATTTTCACTAGTAACTGCTAGTAAAAAATGTTTGCATTAATTGTTGAAATAAGTAATTGCATGAATTTTCAAGGTAGGTACGACACAAGCAACTTTAAATGTCCATTTGTGCAAAGAATCCTACTATTTGAGGCCCATGTTAAGTTACTGTCTAACTACATTAGCAACTGAAGTTAAATAGACAGTGTAGAAATCCCAAAGTGGGAATAAAAAAAAAGAAATAAACGGAACAGTTTTGCAAAACCGCTGTAAATATGAACATCCCCCCCGTTCCTGTTCCATAAAATGAAATTGATGTTTTGCGGTGAATTCAAATAAGGCTATTTTGTCTGTTACTTTCTTTTTCATTTCAATAATGCTGTTGTCCTTTTATATTGCTTATGATTCTCTTGACGTCTTTGTCTCATGAGCATCCACTGGGTCCTGACAGCTTCTTCCTGGGCTGTAAATGGATGCATTTGTAGCTAGCACCCAAAGTTTGCATATTGTGAGGTGTCTGTGCGAGTTCCCCTGGAGAATATTTCATAGGCTTCATATTAATTATACCAATAAAAACATAGGAGAGGTAGTGTATATAGAAATATACTAATTGCTCTGCTGCTACATGATGGGTACATTGTTTTGAAACCCTGTTCCTGAGAAACTGGAACTGTTGAATGCTCTTTTTTTGCTTTGTTTGTTATGGAACGATTAAATCAGGTGCATCTTTTACGAATACCTGACGTAATGGGGTATGCATACCAATGTTTTTCCAAAAATAGTGTCATAATAGATTTATTGAGTACAATGCATGCTCCATTCTTTCTTGTCTTTTGTAAAAAAAAGAAACATGTAATGAATGCACATAAGCCGTGTGTAACTACATGCAGAAGGGTGGACCACGCAGGTGTCCCTTTATATAGTATATGTATGAAACCGCATGGATACCACCCGTATTTATGTGCTTAGAAGTAATGCTTGTTTAGTCTCATCTCATGCAGAGGGCTTGTTAAGAAACTATGTGCAGTCTGATAAAACATCACAGAATCTCCTGCTAAGCCAACGTTTGAATCAAATTGCAGATGGGCACCGTTTATACAGATGTTTTCTTACACTATGGAGCTTTTGTAGTTTTAGCACTGTCAACTGGGTGCTCATTTGTGTGTCACTACCCAGAATCTGTTTCTGCCGCTTAATCACTGTATGACCTGGCAATGGGGCAAAAAAAGCATGTTTTGGGACCTGTGTAAGAGATGCAGACACTCAAGTGTATTTTAACATGAGAAGTTGGTTAACCCTTGTCACTTGTATTGTACAATAGTTCATTATTCCCATCCTATTCTGCTGATGCATCTTGTTAACAGATTTGCAACGTAGAGTTGCTTTTTAGTAGACTATATAATAAGTGTGGGTTCATTTTTGCTGGGGAGTAGTAACATGAATAAGGAACATTAAACATTATTTAAAGATGATTGTATACAAAGAGAAAGTAACGACAAGAAAATGTAAACCCTTTATCACCGTTACATCTTTACCTCCTGGATTGCTATACACACTAAGCAATCCTGTCAATGCTAGTCCGTGAAGAAAAACCTGTGCAGAAGCGATCGAGTTTTAAGAAAACCATATTGACAAAACACAAGGATAAATACTCTTATTGCAATGACAATGGGATCGAATCTTCAGGATATTGATGCTTAAAATTAGTTCATAGTTCTGTTGGTCAGGGAGATTTGCAGAGGTGTTGTAGGTTGTGATTACCTTTTTAGGGGATCAACATTCAAGTTCTTTATTGAATTGGTGTGGGCGGAGCTTTTGAAACCTCCCTGGCGCACTATTCGTCTATTGAATTATTAGAGTCCAATTTTGGGTGATGCACGGTACACAGGACCAAAGTGCTGCAGTGTCGTATGTATGGGAGAGACTGTCGGCACACTAGGACATATTGAGGTCGTTATTTTTGGATTTGACGCCTTTAGGGTTTTTATATAATTTTGTATGGCATATTTAAACAGCACTGAATATAACCCCTATTGCTTTATTTGAAAGTAGCTGGCAAGTATATCAACACTGCACACATGTTTAGTCATAAATAACACCATTAAAGCTGTTTAAAGACTGCAAGTCACTGAAGCAAATTAAGACTCTTGTTTTAATCTTCTTTATACATAAAGGTCACTAAAGTCTATAGTGAACATTGTAAGATGAAATGCAAAATAAAGACTCTCTTCTTATGACCTAAACATCATACCGATCCTGGGCACAATACTCAGGGGTGAAACGCACCTACACATTTCAAGCAAAGCACTTTATCAAGGTGTACGGTACAGACAAAGAGCACACATCTTTAAAGTTACCTTTTGACGCCATTCATTGCAGAGAATGACGTCATCGTCACAGAACAGAGTCCTGCTGACGTAACGTCAATCCCTATTGGCCCTGAATGTCACCTGACTAGGATTCAATATAGAAAACTTTATTAACTGACAAAAAAAACAAACACATTTAAAGGTAAATAAAAACATATGCTAATCCATGCCCAAAGTAGTAATCTGTTGTTAATTGAACTACTAATAATACTACAATGTAGATATAGTGAAATAAATGCACCATATGAAAAACAGCACCATTGTAAACATGACTACATTACATTAAGGCAAGGAATAATTGGTAACCCTTGAGTTCACCCCTAAAGGGTAACAACATAATGACCATGATAACGGTCCAGGTGACAATAGTGAAATTCAAATTTCAAAAGAATATATAGATACATATCCAAATATATCCAATATTAACATTATTTTAAGACAGAAGTTTGATATTTACGAATTTCAAAAAAATCACATATTGATTAGTTACCCAAAGATCAATGAACAGGATCAAATATGTAGGAGATGCTTGGAAAAAAACAATTCTACTTTCATATGAAGGTATATGAATATAGATGTACAGGGAGCGAAGAGCAAAAATGTGTATTGTACCATAAATAAAATCCACATGTGAATTGGGATTTTATTATTATTATTATTAATTCTCCAAAAGCCTTAGAGCAACACAATATGAGCTCAAGAAGCAAAAAGGGAGAAATTATATCCAATTTGATTAATTAGCGTCCTCCGTATATATCACAGTTATAAATATTCACATAACCCATAACATGAATAGTTCAATAGTGACAAAGATAATGAGTACATTCAACCTAATCAGACAATGGATAATGGTTTCTGGTTTTGTTTTAAACATTAATATTGTCTGACCATTGAACACAATACTATAGAAAATTAGTTTGGTCCCAATCTATATTCAGACTCAGGGGAGTTCTGGTCCTCAGGATGAAGAGCCAGAAGGCTTCACGCTGATCTAGTACTTTAGTTCTGTTCCCTCCCCTGGGTAAAGGTGGTATATACTCAATACCTTGAAACATACAGTTCTCCACCCCTCCCTTGGGCAACTAGAAAAATGTAATGGGACCGGAGGGTTATGATCCTTCTTTGAGATTAATCGAAGGTGTTCCATAATTCTGACTTTTAGATAGCGAGTGGTCCGTCCAGTATATTGTTGGCCACATCCACACGTTATTAGATAAATAACAAACGAGGTGTTACAATCAATAAACATGTGGATTTTGAAGACCTCTCTTGTTCTAGTGGAAATAAATGTTCCTCTACTATTCATCGTAACACAAATTTTGCATTTACTATATTTAAATGTACCTTTAGGAAGGTCTATTCTAGTCTGGGTTTAGGTGAAAAAAGATTAGGGAAAAGAGAATTTGCCACGGTTTTGGCCCCTTTGAAAACCATGTTAGGACATGAAGAGATGAATGGTTTAAGGGCTGAGTCAAGAGATAACACTCCCCGGTGTTTCTTAAGTATAGACCTAATTTTTTCTACTTGAAGGCTATACCGTGTGATGAATAATGGAGTATCATTTTATTAGAGGTTTTTGGGGGGAACGTTTTAGCAGAGTTGCTCTGTCCATAAGTGTAACTTCCTGTAATGATGTTATGATTAAGTATATCAATAAAACATAAAAGGTGTAGAAATATCACCCTCCCAAATGAAAAGATCTATGAATCGCCTATAAAAGAGAATGGACTTCCTGTAAATGTTCCTGTCTCCAAACACGTGGAACGACTCCCACCACCCCATGAAGAGGTTTGCGTAGGAGAGAGCAAAACTTGTTCCCATCGCCGTTCCACGTGTTTGGAGATAGTGAACCCCATCAAACAAAAAGAAATTGTGAGTAAGAAGAGTGAACAGAATCCAAAATAAAAGTGATGTGTGCAGGTGCTAAATTAGAATGTGCCAAAAAGTGACAAGCAGCTGCCAGCCCTTGCTGCTGTGATATCACGTATATAAATGTACCCTAAATCTGGTTACATTTCCAGATTAATTCCTCAATTTGTTAAAGTAGATCACCTGTCAAGGATGTGTGAGGGCAATTGCCTAACCAATGGTTGGAGAAAGTGATCCACATACCGTGAGACATCTCCCAAAGATTAAATGCTGTATATAATAGGTCTCCCTGGGGGGGAGATCCGCATTTTATGAATCTTTGGGAGATGGTGAAACACGGCCGTGGTAGGTGTTGGATTATAAAGATATTCAATGTCCTTGTCATTGAAAACCCCCAGCATAGAGCCGTCATCCAAAAGATGCCTCAGTTCTCTCTGGAACCTTACTGTGGGGCCCTTACGTAGTGCAGCATAGGAACAAGAATCACTAAATTGGCGCAAAGCTTCCTTGTGATAGTCATCCCTATACTGCACCACGATGGCCCCTCATTTATCCGCATTTTTGATAATTAGAGATTTGTTCATTTTAAGATCCCAGAAGTGTTCTGTGCAGGATCTGTGTCCATCATGTACAAATGACCAAAAAGTTTATATGGTCTATAATCTGAGGGTGTCTGAGACACAAATTGAAAAAAGGGAGCTAACACACATACATTTATAAAATAGAACAATTGGAGTTGCATAGTGGAAATGTCCATAAAGAGTAACAGTGATGAGCAACCAAGAACAGAATGCAAATAGTGTAGTTAGTGGAGAATTGGTGCTCAAAAACCAACTGTATACTCTATGCATATGAATACTCCAGAAGTGTCCGGAGTGCTATAATAACATTCCAAAATTCAGTCCATAGAGATGGACTGCTTTTTGGGATGTCATTATACGGACACTTATGGATTATACATATGCATAGAGTATACAGTTGGCTTTTGAGCACCAATTCTCCACTAACTACACTATTTGCTTATGCGCTCTCTGAACGACGCAGTCCCACCTCAGACAAAAGTGAACGAAATAACATATAGATCAAATCTTGCACCTTTGAAAATAAAAATGTGGTACAAATATTTTTAGCACATGCTTGAATGGATTTAAACTTTTATTTCACTTGTCTTTTTGAATGCGATATAGTATCTATCATCACTTTACGACCTAAGTAGAGTGTTTATAAGTTCAGTCTTACATAGTGTAGGATCCATTTTTTTGGTAGCTTCATTTTAATAGCAAATTAAAGGTTGGTTGTACTGGCTCTGCAATTTTCAAGGCGGGGTAGGATTTACCATACACATTTTACGTTATGGTGGGTGAAAAGGGCAGCAAGAAACCTCCACTATATAGCAAATAAAGATCACTTGTGAGCACATTCACATGTCTTAGACAGGTCTGCAACCCTGCCTTTCACTGCACAGCCAGTACAACCAACCTCACACTGATGAGACCCAAATGTCCAAACAGCTGTCTGTGAGTGGTTTCACTGGCTTTGCATCTAATCCCCGTCTGTGCTTAAAAGCTGTGTTAAAAGCGAGCATTAGTTTGTGAGGGTTTCATGTAAAAATGGATTTCAGGCAAAAGGTGACATGGTGTGCTCATTTGCATGTCATTTCCCAGAATCCCTTGCTGCAGAGGAAGCACTGTATGTTAGGCGATAATGGTGAAAGGCAGGTTTGCAGACCTGTCTAAGACATGTTAATGTGCTCACAAGTAATCTTTTTATTTGCTACAGCTAGATATAGATATATAGATATTTATATTATACTAATCGAAGCAGAGGGTCTCTGGAGCTGAACCACATTAATTTCAGCTCCGGGACCCCCTACTTCCCCAGATACTTACCTCCGAATTAGGTGTCGGTACCAGTCAGGGCTGGGCTTCAAAGTTTAAAGCTCCCTCGTCACATGGGCCTCTAGGAAGCCATACTGAGGATGTTACGGCCTATTGGCCCGCAGGGCGCGAGGTCTTTAAATAGCAGCCATTAAGTGAACCCTGGCAGCTGGCGAGAGCTGTTACCGGCAAAGGAATGTGTTTCTGGAAGCAGGGGGTCTCCGGAGCTGAAATTAACAGGGTTCAGCTCTGGAGACCCTCTGCTTCAATCCATATATAACATTTTTTTTTTTACATTCGCCGGCTTGGATTGCCAATTTAAACTGTTAATTGCTCTCACTGCCCCATTGCTTCTCAGCATTTGCATCATCTGCTGTATTGAGATGTGCAATAACAGACAACCGTAGCAGGTGGTCAGTCAGCGCACAAACCAGCTCGAGGCTGCATAATGGTGATCAACGTTTACTTTCCTTCAAACTTGAAGTAATCTTCGTTTCTGTGACTGTAAAAAGTGTTTGTCAGATTTTACCTGTTAATATTGTGCATAAGAAGTAGGAAATATCTATAATGTTGAAGTGCCCTTAAAGCCCTATTACCTTTTTTAGCAATGAAATAGACGTAGCCGCGTTTGTCCCGTTGCGACAGCGCAGAGTAAATGAGCACTTCATTATTAGGTGATACCTAAAATTGCAACACAAGTAATCTGCTATTTAACACTTTCTTTACAAATGAGATGAAAGTGTTGCTAATTCACTCCCCAAAGTGCAACTGCAAAAAGCACAATAATGGCAATTGCACAATATACAATGTGTTGCATTTATTGTAAGGTTAGTTAGGAACTGATGGCTATCAGAAGAAATAATGCTGCAGCATTTCCAATGTTGTGGTGATGATGGCTGTTTTATAAAGCAGATCTTGGCAAAACCATTTATGGGGCTGAAGGAGTAACTCGGTGGCCTTTGCAGCGTATGAACCTCCTACCCCAGTGTCTATCTCCGAGTGCCTCAGGCACTAATATGATCTTGTAAGTTTTACGGGACAAGGACCCAATGTACCTGCAACATTTTCTGCACAGCGCAGTGTACACTGTTGGCCCTCAATAAGAAAACAATATTAAGGGAAATTGCAAAAGGGTTTTTAAGTTGTCGTTTCAAACCCGAATATTACTGAACTATAATATCGGTATGAAAGCAATCTTCATTACAGAATGCCTATGTGAAACTGGGGCTACAACAGGGTTTCTAGTTTGACGACAACTGCATGGTTGAAATAATGTTAAAGCACTCTTGCATAGATTTTTTTATTTATTTATTTTGAGTGGGATTGCTGCTTTAATGCTTTCAGTGCCAAGGTGCCACTAAAACCCCGGCACTGCCGCTTTCTTTGTATGATCGTTCCTGGATAAGTGTCTTTAAAATCCATTTGAAGGGTCTGAAAATGTTATTTTGTTTGTCAGTTACGACACACGATCTGATTTATGGATTCCATGTGAGGTCACTTTGGAAAGGGAACAATGACAGTAAAAACGTCCACACTAATAAGGTTGCAATGTTTCTAAAAAAAAAAAAAAAGTTGTCAGGTGAACCCTCCAGTTATTTATAAAATAGATTTATCTCATATTTTCTGAAATTGAATAACTTCATTTTAACCAAATAAAACTATTACCATTGTTCACTATTGTCCTTGCTAACCTTTCTAGGGTGGTGGGCATGTTTGTACTAGATCAGTGGTTCTTGCGAGTTGTCTCCAAAGGGGTTTGCCAAAATAAATATGTAATGGCGGATCCCAGGCAGTATACTGTAGTAGGTTCCTGAGCCTGTGTGGGGACTGCACATTTAGTAAGGCCCCAAACTGTGCCTTTAGCGTGGCTTATATAGCTGTCAATTACAACAGCGACTTTCAAAGTTGTTCCCCACAATGCTTGGCATATACAGAAGCATGGCATTGTGGGACGTGACTTTGGATGCTCCCGCAGTAATTAACAGCTATACCACCCGTGCTGTCTGCACCCACTGAGGTACAGCGTGGGACCTTAAGTGTATGTTTGCCCCACGAGCTCAGGTCACTATACTGACTGGGGATCAGTCACACGTGTATGTCGGCAGTAGTCTGCGTAGGCTATAAGATTAATTTAATTGGGGGTTTGTGGAACAAATATTTTCTATCTGGGTGTACAGGGTTAAAAAGATTGGGAAATGCCACATATTTACTAAGAACCAGACATCCTATTTGGGGGCACCAAAAACTGCACATGTACAGTAATGGGAAAAATGTATATCGAATTATTTCAAGGAAAATCCCTTTTTTGTGCATGAACCATCAGATAAATCCATATGAAAGTAAAAAAAGGGAGTATTGGTGCACCCATCCTCCTTTTCTTTTTCTTCCCCTTAGTACTTTAATATTAACAAGATTGGGAACCACATTCTAGATTGATATTATATGTTGCAGTACGTGTAGGTAAATATGTATGCAGTGAAAGTCTTCCTCTGGTGTAGCAAACCACATCCAATTCATTGTGGCAATCTGTATCTGCAGACTTGTGCATTGGTTTGCTATTTTCTGTAAATATCCCCTAAAAGTGTGTCATTTGTATGCAGAACCTTTTCAACCAGAAAGTGTGTGGGCGTTAGCATGCTCATAATTTTGTTCGTACAAATGCCTAGTTACATACTGTACAAAGACTTGCTTTAAATGTTTAACTTAACATCATCTTTGGAGTGACAGGAACATAGCAGCTGAGACAATTGGGACTGCTTTCCCATTACTTTTTGTGATGGGGAGAGCGCAAACGTTCTCCTTTACAAATATATATTTTTGCCTTGTATAAATGACCTAAAGAGTGCATTACTTTTATAGCTTTGGACATTTATTCTTTTCAGTACTGTATTTACTAGTGTCTTAAGGTCAGCTAATGGGGATTATTTGGTTACCATTTATATGCAGTGTTCGACAAACCTATACATTTGCTCGCCCCGGGCGAGTGGATTTAACCCCCGGGCGAGTAAATATTGGCCCAAGCAGCACACGTTTGGTACTAGGTGGCGAGTAGATTTTTTTGTGTGGCGAGTAGATTTTTGGGTGATTTGTCAACCACTGTTTATATGTATGTATTTATTTATAAAATGTTTTACCGGGAAGTAATACATTGAGAGTTACCTCTCGTTTTCAAGTATGTCCTGGGCACAGAGTTATGACGACAAATACATGGTTACATTAAGTGAGCAGGGTTATACATCATATACGCATTTGTAAAAATTGAACAATTTTATGCATTCTATGTAATGGGATTATTTCTAATAATCTCAAAACAGTCTGTAAAATGTTTTTTTCTCCTAATCCTGGACTCTATAAATAGCCAAAGATCTAGTAGCTATGTGGAACTGAAAACTTCGGCTACGCTTACAGTGCCGGCGACGCTACGGTCGCTTGAAAAATCAAATAGAGATGACTTCCAGCGATCGCGACCAAACCGTCGCGTCGCACTTACTAGAAGCGCATGCAATGGCGGCAATGCATTTGTTTTGTCGCCGGCACAATAAGCGCAGCCTTAAATCTGACTCGCAAATGTAAAAGTACGTTGTATAGCAAATTTAGACTACGTACTAAATTGCTTCATCTTCAACAATGCCTTTAACATTCTAAAAAGCCTGTATTAAACATAGATGGTGGACACAACACTTAAAGACATTTTTGGGGGGTTTGAATGTAATGCACATGTAAGTATTTTGAGCTATGTATTGATGTAACACTACTGAATAATCGTATTATTTAGAAATTAATTTGGTAAAGAAAAGATATTATATTGGAGATCTCCGTCTCTTTAAAGAAATAATTTATACCTATTATTGAAATCATAAATCCGGGTTTTTAAAATACCAGGCGCCTGGCACCTGAATTGCAGTGCAGACTAACCTGTCGGTCACTACCGCGTCCGGTAACAGCACAGGAGTCTGCGCATCAGTTTCTGACTGTGCATACATGCGTACTCACAGGTGTGGCCGATTTGTATGCCAATTCTTCTTTTTCTCTCTCTTTCTCTCTTCTTTCTCCCCCTCTCTTTTTCTCTCTATTTAGTCACGCACATATACCCACACGTGTGACACATGCACGCACATAAACGTGTGTGCCCCCCACGTATGTATATGTGACACACATGTACGTGTGTGTGTGTGTCTATAGAGAGCGCGAATCGAGCACGCACATATATATGCACACGCACACTATTTTCACATATTTCAACCCAAAAATGTTATTAGATCTTAATCGAATTCCTAATAATAAAGATAACCTCATCAAACAAATGGAACAAAAACATGATAGGTCTACTTTTTCAGCATTGATTTATCTACAAATGATTCAACATTCAATATTCATGTGTGAAAATGTATATTAACCTTTAGATTCTGTACCTGGTGGCACCTCTTGAGCAGCATTGACTTCAACTAAGTGTTTCCTGTAGCTGCTATTCAGTTCCTCAAAAACATAGGGTTTGAGTCATTTTGGCCCATTCCTCCTTACAGAACTGCTTTAACTCTGTGACATTTGAGGGCTTCCTTGCGTGGAGAGCTCGCTTCACGTCCTGCCATTTCGATGGGGTTTAGGTCCGTACTTTTACTAGGCCGTTCTAAAATGCTAAATTTCTTCTTCTGCAGCCATTCTTTTGTAGATCTGCTTCTATGTTTAGGATCATTGCCTTGCTTCATCTAACCGATGGATGGCTCGACATTCTTCTCTAGAATCTTCTGGTACAATGCAGAATTCATGGTTGTCAATGACGACAAGCCGTCCAGGTCCTGAGGCAGCACAGCAGCCCCAAAACATCACACTCGCACCACCATGCTTGACGGTTGGGATGAGGTTTTTCTGTTCGAACGTAGTGTTTGGTTTTCACCAAACATAACGTTTCTCATTGAGGCCGAAAAGTTCTACCTCTGTCCAGATAACATTGTTTCAGAAGTGTTGTGGATCATCTCTGTGCTCGTTAGCAAACTTCAGATAGGCAGCAATGTTCTCTTCAGAGAGCAATGGTTTCCTTCTGGCTATCCTTCCTTGAAAACCAGTCTTTTTCTGAAAGTTAAGTCATGAACAAGATTGAACACTCACATTAGCCAAGGTGAGCGTGGCCAGCAGATCCCGTCTGATAGTGGATTGGTGGAGCCCCAAATCCTTTGAAATTGTTTTGTAACCCTTTCTAGACTGATCAGTATTGACTCATCAATAACTGCTTTTCTGAGGTGCTACAGAGATTTTCTTTTGATCATGGCATGACGTGTTTCCTCACACCTGTATGGTAAAGACCAAAACTCGCAACGTTTCTGACCTTTTATATGGGGTGGGGCCTCCCAAGCTCACCCCTGAAGATCTAACTAATTATTTACACATCTGATTCTAATTATCCCCTTTAATTTAGTTGATAAAACAAGGTTTTCACTTACTTTTGCACATACTGTACACTGTCTCTTAATTACTTATTATTTAATTTATACATCATTTTGTTTCAAAAGACGTGGAATTGGTTAATATAAACCTTATTGGATATTTAACAAAAAAAATGGTTTTGATTGAAGGTTATCATTTATTTATTTAGAAAATGTTTTACCAGGAAGTATTACACTGAGAGTTGCCTCTCATTTTCAAGTATGTCCTGGGCTTACAGGTATGATTACATGGAAAAACTATGGAATTTCTGTAGTTATCATTGCAGTTCACAAACTTTGTGTGTATACACACATACACATTTACACACTCACACGCTGTCTTTTTAAAAATTTGGACTGTCTCCTAAGTTTTTATTTAGTGTTATTTAGTTTTTCGTTTTTGTCCATCCCTGCATAAAATATTGCAATAAAACGGATCCCTGGGTTACAACCTCACCCAACATTACCGATGGGTTGTTTGTTGTTCAATTAGTATAAATCCAGCATAAAATAGATTTGGCAAAAAAAGGTCAAAGGTGGCGCTCAAACGTATGTGCAATAACAGTGATTAAATGTGAGACCTTATTCACAAGACCCACGTGCAAGACAGATGATGATTTTGTTAAATAATCGACAGAACCATGCATAAAACACAATGTGTTATCTAATACAAAAATAGTGATATCTAGTGATACATAATGTGTAAGACGGTGAACACAAATAATAATACATTCCTCCACTCAGACTCTGAACCAGATATGTTCCAATATCCAAATCGACTCGAATCCACAAAACAGGGGCGCAGGAGACATGTACCGAGGAAAGAAGGAAAAATTGACATAGGGTAGTTAGTAGTATATCGCAGAAAATTGACAATTTGTGACTGAAAAGCTCCAATGGTTATACTAACAAACCAGTAGAGTAAGACGGCATTTCCAAAACTGTGGCAGGAGAGAAGCCGTGCAGAGGAGAGCGGCATCCTGGTCACCGAGCGGCCGTAACCGGATCCAGGAAGTGACATCTTCGGAAGACAAAGCTCCGCAGAGTGTGGTGAGAACGCGACTCGCCTCGCTTGCGGGAGTCGCCAATTGAGCACTACCATTGCTTTTATGTTTTTTAACTGATGTAAGCCTCAAATCTGGAGGGTTATTTGCTGACTGTGCCGTTTATACAAATTTCTAGTACCATCTGCACTATTACTGCCCTTTCTTTTTTGGGTCTCCGTTACGAGTGATTGTACAGTCATCTATACCTGCCACAGGTTTGGATATGCCTTCTTACTCTACTGGTTTGTCAGTATAACCATTGGAGCTTTTCAGTCACAAATTGGCCATTTTCTGTTATATACTTCTAACTACCCTATGTCAATTTCTCCTTCTTTCCTCTGTACATGTCCCCCGCTCCCCTGTTTTGTGGATTAGCTCACTAGTTGTTGTTTAATACATATTGGCCAAATATAAATGTCTGTCTTGTCTGTTTGCCATGTTAACTTTCTGTGCAATGAGGACGCAAGTCATAGGTGAGAATGTAGATGAACAAAACTCATTAAAAAAACATTTTGCTAATAATAAAGGGTTGCTGGGTTTTTTTTTGCAAGTTGTAAGTAAAAACAAAACAAAACTTCATATAAAAATTTGTCATTTTAAGGCTCTTCTTTTCTTTTGCAACTTGTGTACTAATCTACACAAGTTTTTGTAATTATACTCTGAATGCTGGTACAGTGTGCATTTTCGGTATATTCTTATTAACCCCCTTTTGAACAGCTTGATTTATAAGACTATAACTGTAGTGCTACCTGACAAGTACTATGATACTTTTTTCTTTTTCTACATGCACTGGAAGCATTATTCAAAGAACAATGACATTGGGAGGAGTTCTGCTCTTTTGTGACCTGTTACTGATCATAACTTTTAGTAATGTAATTCTAGGCAGTAGCATGTACATCTTTCAAAACCATGCTTCTTTCTTCTCAGCATTTACAGCCGAACAATACCAGCAACATCAACAACAACTGGCACTAATGCAGAAACAACAGCTTGCTCAAATTCATCAACAGCAGGCGAATAATAACTCCTCTGCCAACACTTCACAGGTAATGTAGTTTTCTTTTTTTAAAGTGTACCAAATATTCAATGCATTCTCATACTCAAATGAATGGTTTGTGGAAGAAACACATGTGATCGAACATTATGGTTACATTAGACCAGGGGTGGCCAACCTCAGACCTCAAGGGCCACCAACAGGTCAGGGTTTAAGGATATTCCTGCTTCAGCACATGTGACTTGGTCAACGAGTGAGATATCCTTTTAAAACCTGTTGGTGAGGACTGGAGTTGACCTTGTCTGCATTCGAGTTTATGGGAGTCTGAAGATAATGTAATATTTTAATGTGGTGTTTTTAACTTGTTGTACGTCCTTAATAGGCTTAGCCAATTTGTACACTTTCAAATATTATAAGGCAAGCTTTATTATTTATTTGCCTATAGGTCTAAAATAATTGTAATTGATTTGTGCAAAAATGTGTTGGAAATAATCATTTACATTGATCTGGCTAGTCTGGTTTTAAGGTTCATGCTTCCATTACTCATTCTTTCATATTTTAATTTTGGAATACATTAGTGATAAAAAAAAAGGCAATCAGTAGTGTTGTTTTTCCCTTGCTTTTTTTTGTGAGATTCTCTTTGTGGCAGAGGGTAGCATACTTTTTCATAAGAAACACTGCAGAACCTCAGTTGTATTAATGACATGCTGCTTCAAATAGCACCGTGACAGATTTTAGTATGTAGTAAATGAGTTTTTAGTGTGAACAGTATAGAGGTATGTTCAGCATTAATCTCTGGTTCTATTTGCAGAACCTAACCAATGCTTCTACCAGTGTGAAAATGTCACCAGGTTTATTTTAGTACCTCTGCAGCACCGAAAAGAGAGAATAGTAACGTCTCTAATTCGTTTTTTCTATTTGGTTAAATAAAGTAGTCCTTAAACTTTCAAATGATTTGACATTAGTTTTTTTTTTTTTTTTTTTTTTTTACTTATAGGTTTTTATTTCCAAGACTTTAGATTCTGTTAGCGCTCAGTTTGCTGCTTCAGCTTTGGTGACGTCCGAACAGCTGATGGCCTTCAAAATGAAGGATGACATGGTCCTTGGAATTGGAGTGAATGGCATCCTTCAAGCCTCAGGTGTGAACATTCATCTGACTTCTAAGTTCCTTTAGGGGAAAAAAATTGTGTGGAAAAAGATCTTGTTGAGGTTCATACTCTCCGAATGACAATTCATTTGATGTATTTTGTTTTCTTACAGGAGTATACAAGGGCTTACACCTCAGTAGTAATACGCCTGCAGCACTCGTACATACAAGTCAATCATCATCAAGTGGTTCAGCCTTGTTACAGCCTTCCAATATTACACAGACTACTAGTTCCCACAGCGCTCTGAGTCACCAAGTAACTGCTGCCAATTCTGCAACAACTCAGGTCCTGATTGGGAATAACATCCGATTAACTGTACCCTCCTCCGTTGCCACTGTAAACTCTATCAACACCCTCAATGCACGCCATTTACCTAGGACTTTAAGTGCTGTCCCTTCGTCTGCCTTAAAGCTGGCTGCAGTAGCAGCAGCAAATTGTCAGGTACCCAAGATTCCAGCAGCATCTTCTGTGGATGCAGTACCAAGGTAAGAGTTATAGCAGTATTGTTTGTATTGACACACGTGTGTGTGTGTGTGTGTGTGTGTGTGTGTGTGTGTGTGTGTGTGTGTGTGTGTGTGTGTGTGTGTGTGTATATAAATTAGAGATTTTTCATGCGCACACCCTACATAAGCATTTCAAACAAGTGGCCATTACTTTGGAAGAACAAACTTGCAGCGCAACGGTTCCCTTTTATGTTCATGCCTCATCTGACTTATATGAATGAGAGGTGAGCCCAGCAGTTATCACATTCATTTTCCTTCAAGATACAAGTAGACCAAGGATTCTTCTCTTCTGTCAGATTTGGACATCAATTCTGCCTGAATTTAACATCAATTCTGTAAGTGTAGATCACGACAGCAGGACTTTTTCTTAACATTTACAGAATACACTATGTTCTGTTTTTATCTCTCCGTTGTGCTGTAGGTTTTGTTCTTCCAAAGTAATCTTCTCTTTATCCCCCGCCACACCATGAATACATCATCTATATACCGTAGCCACGTGATGACATTGCTCCGGTACATAGAATGCACATAAACGTGTGCTCAAATAAATCCATTAACATATTTGCATATGATTGGGCCACTTTAGACCCTATCGCCGTACGTTGTACTTGCAAAAACAGACCTCTCAAAACAGAAATGGTTTTGGTCAAGATTACGGCAAGTATATCAATAAAGAATTGTTTTAATTCCACAGTCATGATGACGTCCCTAGGGCCTTATCTACTGATCCCAGCCCTCCTCATGTAGTATTGAGTTATATAAATTATTTGCATCCGATGTCCCCCTGTTCAACCTTGAGCTGTTGTAATTTTAGAAGAAAGTCTGATGTATCTTTCAAATAAGATCTCATCATAAGTCTGTAAATATGCATCCAGAAAGATGGATAGTGGTTGTAAAATGGAGTTCACCCCCAATACGTATGCGTCGCCGGCACTATAAGCGCAGCCTAAGATTGGACTATTGAGTGGCATGTTTTTGTGGACTAATCTAAGACGGACTTTACTTCCATTTTGCTTCACTCCAATGTGGATATATTTGTCTGCTAGATGTGAGGTGAATGTCTGTTTGTCCAGATTGATTATGCTTATCCTCCTCCACTCTGTAAAATGGACGTCTGATGCAGCAGCGTTGTTACACTCACGCGATTTAACCTCCTTCCTTTTTGAGTGAAAGCCTTTTTTTTTTTAATTATTTTTATATTAAAAAATTTTTTATTGAGTTACGTAATGAAGCGTGCACTTTTTTTTCACAGACCTGTCTAAATGTTTAAAAAAAGATTTTAGCGCGTGCGCAACTCCTTGTTGGATGCCATTTGTCAGCGAAACAGTCGGTTTACAGCTCTGCATCTCTGTTTTCAAAGGGACAATACAGTACAGTAGGGCCCCGGTTTACAGCAGCAGGCTGGAACGGAACCCGCCGTATGAGCGCGGCCCATAATTAAAATAAATATATATATATACGGTACCTTTTTCAAGGGGGATATATATATCCGTGTTAGTCCAGTTTAGATACTGCACAGAGTTGTTACACTCACTGCACTGAGTGTAGCAACTCTGCTGCATCAGACGTCCATTTTACAGAGTGGATGAGGATAAGCATAATCAATCTGGACAAACAGACATTCACCTCACGTCTAGCAGACAAATATCCACATTGGAGTGAAGCAAAATGGAAGTAAAGTCCGTTTTAGATTAGTCCACAAAAAAGCCCGCCACTAAATAGTCCAATCTTAGGCTGCGCTTATAGTGCCGGCGACATCAGGCTGCAGTCTCTGGAAAAATCAAATTGATTAAGATAAGAGACACCAAATTGATAAAGGGGATACAAAATCTGACATGAAGAAAGGCTAGCTAAATTAGATTGGTTTATTTTAGAAAAGCGGCGTCTAAGAGGAGATATAACTACAGCTCAACCCCGTTATAACGCGATCCTTTACAACGCGAATCCGCTTATAACGCGATGCAAGTGTGGCTCCCAATTTTCATATTTATGAATACTTTACAACACGATTATTGGTATCTTAAATACTTTATTGTACAATGCATACAATTGTCCATTATTTCTAATGCGATCTGCTTATAACGCGATGTGATTCTTTGGACCCCAAGCACAGCGTTATATGGGGGTTGAGCTGTATATACAAATACATACAGGGTCAATACAAGAAGCTTTCGAAAGAACTATTCATCCCAATGACCGTACAAACGGCACTGGATCACCCCATAAGGTTGGAGGAAAGGAGATTTCACCAGCAACAAAGGATAGGGTTCTTTACAGTAAGGGCAGTTAAAATGTGGAATTCATTACCCATGGAGACTGATGGCAGATACAATAGATATCTTCACAAAAAAAACGTTGGGCATCTATTTAGAAATTAAATGTATACAGGGATATACCAAATAAGTAAACATGGGAAGAATGTTGATTCCGGGAGAAATCTGATTACTGTTATCGGAATTGGGAAGGAAATACACATTTTCCCCTTATGAGACATCATTGGATAATGTTTCACTGGGTTTTTTTCTTTGCCTTTCTCTGTATCCAAATACTGTAGAAATATAGGGTAAGTATCTTATCTAAATGTAACATAGGTTGAACTTCTTCTTTTTTTTTTTTTCCAACCTCATCTGTTTATAGTTTATGTAATAGTGTTTGAATCTTTCTAAGGAAAGATTACAAAGTTGTTTTTTTTGTTTTTGTTTTTTTATCAATACAACTTTATTAAATCATTAAGAATAGCCTTCTGAGAAATTAATAATAATTTTAGCGAATCCAAGCAAAGATCACCTTAATGTGGAAATAATGTATGCATGCAAAATACACGGCAAGACACTGAAAAATAATAAATTGGAATAATATTAATTGCAAACTATTTGGTATGGGTGGATTATGAAAGATTTTGATTCAACCAGGCAATTCTGTAACATAATCCATTCTGCAAATGCATGACTGATGATTAATGATATATTTTAGGTTCCTTAATGGTTTGCTTTAGGGAAGAATATTATGGAGTTGGCTCTGTTCTGTATTATAATCCTGCTAGAAGAATCATTTAATATATCACTTCTGATTCCCTGCTCTGCAAAGAGGAACACTTGCAGGGATGTGCTTTAGTCCCGTATTTTATTTATAGTAACCTTATAGCCCTTTGCTATTGCTATCAGACAAGCTATTGATATATAAGATCTATATGTCGATGATGTTTACTATAAAAACTGATACCAGAGCTTCAATTCCTTATTTACTTACAACCATTGAAGAATTTTCCGTTCTTATTAGGTGACAAAATCAATTGAAGAAAACCCCCAGAAATTGTGTTGTTTAATAATGTTAGTCTAGATCTTTGTGCGTTTATGAAGGGATGACATGTCTTATTAAATACTACAGAATTTAAATATTTGGGTACGCAGTTCTGTTATAATTTTCAATATATATGCTCAAAGCAAACACCATTACTTTTGGACGAAAAAATAGTTTGTTTAAGCTGGCCCCCTTTAAATTAATCACGGGATAAACACGCTGCTGCCTCCTTTATGGCACTTAAAAAAACAAAAACTTGTCAATAAAACCCAAAGTGGGGTCAACTTCTCCAACACACTGTTTTCATTCTTAGACATAACCAAAATGCACCTCGTCTATCTGTAGATTTCAACAATCCAATGTGCTTTGTCTGGGAAACCAGCTTAGTAGAGCCATGAGTAGTTATGTAGTAGTTCTGAAGAAAACTAAATACCAAACTCCAGTTTGCTAAACTCTTTCTACTATATAGAATACCCTTGTATGGTGGAACAAATCTTCAGCAATTATTACATTAAAAAAAACAAGCTAATTGGTTGATATTGTTGTATTGATTTATAATAACCCCCTGGATATCACCTGTGGCGTCCCACAAGACTCTGTTCTGGGGCCCCTACTCTTCTCAGTGTTCATCAATGATCTCCCCACAGCTTGTAAGGAAGCCTCAATACACATGTATGCAGACGACACAATCCTATATGCACACAACCATAGCCTCTCTGACCTTCAACACATACTTCAGTCTGACTTTTTCAGACTCGAAAACTGGATTTCCCAAAACAAACTGTTTTTAAACACTGACAAGACTGTAACAATGGTGTTTGGGACCAAGACTAAATTTTTAAAGCTTCCAGCGACTGAGCTCCAGATTAGAACCAACACTAACACCACCCTAACACCTGTCACTAGTTTTAAATACCTGGGCATATGGTTTGACTTCTACTTAACATTCAGGATGCACATTGATACCCTAACAACCAAGACCTATGCCAAACTAGGGGTACTTTACAGGAACAAATCCTCCCTAAGCCTGCTGGTCAGAAAATGTATCGCACAGCAGATGCTAATGCCAATTATTGACTATGGAGACATAGTATATGGCTCAGCACCTCAAACCCACCTTGGCAAACTTAACACCCTCTACAACTCAATTTGTCGTTTTGTTCTCCAATGCATCTATAACACACATCACTGCGAAATGCTCAAAGAACTAGATTGATCATCACTCGAGTCTAGGCACAAAGTTCACCTTTCCTGTCTTGCCTTCAAATTCTTTATGGGCAAGCTACCCAGCTACCTGAACAAGCTCCTCCTCACCCCTACCACATGCAGCACCTATCACCTGAGATCAGACTCCAAAAGACTGTTCATGGTCCCAAGGCTCAACAAAGTATCCGGCCGTTCCTCCTTCTCTTACCGTGCACCCCAAAACTGGAACAACCTACCAGAGAC